>NC_060278.1:64396427-64624552 GCF_021613505.1 Equus quagga
GTGTGGTGCGGACGTGGGCCCTGCGCCTCAGAGCCCTGGGGACATCACACCGCCTCAGGGCTGCTCACTGGGGACCGGAATCCGGGCGTGGGCGGACTGACTGCCACTTACCTTTTGCTGCGCTCGCCGGACCTCCAGCAGCCTGTATGCATTCATTTCCATATTGTCGTCATTGAACCGAGCCACGGCAAACTCCACAGATGCCACAAAATAATCGTGCTTCTTATAAATGTTTACAAATTCCTTTTGAATGGTCCAGACATGAGTGCCCAGCACAATGAGCCCTAGAAACAGCGGCACCTTCAGGAACATGCTGTCCAGCGTCAGCACAGAGGGCTGGCCACGCGCGGGGAAGCAGGGTGGCAGCTCCTGCGCAGCAGCCCTCCGTAGCTCCGCAACCCACACAGCCCTGCCCCGCGGAGGCCCTGAGCTGCTGACCCGTCCTCTTAGACTGGTGCGTCTGTCCAGCCCCTTCTCTCCATCCCCCTGCCTTGTCTCTCCCATTGTCACCAAACAGAAGGCAGAACAGGGGGCCACGTTTTCCACCCACTTGTCACAAAAATCTTGGATGCAAGGTAACGCATGCACACGCTCGGATCCTGCACATTTCCGGGACGGTTTGCCTGAGCTGCATCCTGACAGTTTCCCTCCTGCCGCGGCGGCCCGACTCCTGCAGGGCCCGCGGGCCCCTCGCTCGCCCTCCCCGCAGTGCAAGGATGCCCAGAAGCCCATGCCGGGTGGGGGTGGGGGGTTGCGGAGGCCAAGGCCGAGCCTGCCTGTGACCTTGGCTGCAGCCCACACCCCAGCCGGCCCAGGGAGTACAAGGTGTGTGGCCAGCAATGCGGGGCCAGGGAGGCTCCCTCTCACCTTCGCCCTGGCCCTGCTCCTCCAGAAGCCACATCTGACCCTCCCCTCCCGGCCTGACATGCCTGTGATTAGTTTCTCTCACTTTAAAACGTGCCTTCACTTGCACTGCGACTTCTTTCTTCACCTGGGGGCTATTATAGCTGTATTCACTTCTAACCGTAATCGATTTTCCAATTGTTTTTTCCCTTATTGGCTTCCCGCTCAAGTCCACCATAGGCAGAGAACATCCTTTCTATTATTTCTCCTCTTTGAAATTTGTTGAGATTTATTTTATTGCCCAGAATACGGCCAGTATTCTATATGTTTTTGAAAAGAATGTGTATGCTGCATTTTTTAGGTGCACAGTTAGCTGTCTATGTACCTCAGTATGCCATTTTGTTCAAATATTACATACATTTATCCTTTTTACTTTTTTCATTTTATTGAGTTTGCTTTGGTTTGGTTTGGGTTTGGGTCTTCTTTTCTGTCAGTTACTGGGAGATTTATTAAAATCTCTCACTATGAGGGGCTGGCCCGGTAGCGTAGTGGTTAGTTTGCATGCTCTGCTTTGGAGGCCTGGGGTTCCTGGGTTTGGATCCCAGGCGCAAATGTACACATCACTCATCAAGCCATGTTGTGGCAGCGTTCCACATACAAAATAGAGGAAGATTGGCATAGATGTTAGCTCAGCAACAATCTTCCTCAAGCAAACAGAGGAACATTGGCAACAGATATTAGCTCAGGGCCAATCTTCCTCACCAAAAAAAAAAAAAAAAAAATCACCTCACTATGTCTTCTATGATTGCCTATTCTTTTTTTAATAGGAATTAAATTTTTTTAAATTCACTTATTCTTTTTTATTGCAGTAACATTGGTTTATAACATTATATAAATTTCGAGTGTACATCATTATATTTCGATGTCTGTGTAGATTACTTCATGTTTACCACCCAAAGACTAATTACAGTCCATCACTGTACATATGCACCTAATCACCCCTTTTGCTCTACTCTCTCGCCTCTTCTCCCTCTGGTAACCACCAAGCCAATCTCTGTCTTTATGTGTTCGTTTGTTATTGTTTTTATCTTCTATTTATGACTGAGATCATACAGTATTTGACTTTCTCCCTCCGACTTATTTTGCTTAAAATAATGCCATCGAGGGCCATCCATGTTGTCACAAATGGCCAGATTTCATCCTTTTTATGGCTGAGTAGTATTCCATTGTGTATATATACCCCATCTTCTTTATGCATTTGTCCCTTGATGGGCACCTAGGTTGCTTCCAAGTCTTGGCTGTGATGAATGATGCTGCAATGAACAGAGGGATACATATATCTTTGTGCATTCTTGTTTTCGTGGTCTTTGGATAAATACCCAGCAGTGGAATAGCTGGATCATATGGTACATCTATTCTTAATTTTTTGAGGAATCTCCATACTGTTTTCCATAATGGCTGCACCAGTTTGCACTCCCGCCAGCAGTGTATGAGAGTTCCCTCCTCTCCACATCCTGTCTAACACTTATTGTTTCCTGTCTTGTTAATTGTAGCCATTCTGATGGGCATGAAGTGACATCATTGTAGTTTTAATTTGCATTTCTCTAATAGTTAGTGATGTTGAGCATCATTTCATGTGTCTATTGACCATCTGTATATCTTCTTTGGAAAAATGTCTTTTCAGATCTTTTGCCCATTTTTTAATTGGGTTACTAGTTATTTTGTTGTTGAGATATATGAGTTCTTTATATATTTTGGATATTAACCCCTTATCAGATATATGGTTTGAAAATTTCTAATCCCAATTGTTAGTTGTCTTTTCGTTTTGTTGATGTTGCCTTTGCTGTGCAGGAGCTTTTTAGTTTGATGTAGTCCCATTTGTTTATTTTTTCTATCGTTTGCCTTATCCCGATCAGACATGATACTTGAAAATATGCTGCTAAGACTGATGTCAAAGAGCGTACTGCCTATGTTTTCTTCTAGAAGTTTCATGGTTTCGGGTCTTACATTCAAGTCTTTAATCCGTTTTGAGTTGATTTTTGTGCATGGTGTAAGATAATGGTCTACTTTCATTCTTTTGCATGTGGCTGTCCAGTTTTTCCAACACCATTTATTGAAGAGACTTTCCTTTCTCAATTGTATGTTTTTGGCTCCCTTGTAGAAAATTAGCTGTCCCTAGATGTGTGGGTTTATTTCTGGGCTCTCAATTCTGTTCCATTGATCTGTGTGTCTGTTTTTGTGCCAGTACTGTGCTGTTTTGATTATTATGGCTTTGTAGTATATTTTGAATCAAGAAATGTGATACCTCCAGCTTTGTTCTTTTTTCTCAGGGTTTCTTTGGCTATTCGGGATTTTTTGTTGTTCCAAATAAATTTTAGGATTCTTTGTTCTATTTCTGTGTAAAATGTTATTGGCACTTTGATAGGGATTACATTGAATCTGTAGGTTGCTTTAGGAAGCATGGATATTTTAACTATGCAAATTCTTCCAATCCAAGAGCACAGAATATCTTTCCATTTCTTTGTGTCTTCTTCGATTTCTTTCAACAATGTTTTATAGTTTTCAGTGTACAGGTCTTTCACCTCTTTCGTTAAGTTTATTCCTAGGTATTTTATTATTTTTGTTGCAATTGTAAATGGGATTGTATTCTTAATTTCTCTTTCTGCTACTTCGTTGTTAGTGTAAAGAAACGTGACTGACTTTTTTATGTTGATTTTGTATCCCGCAACTTGACTGTATTCATTTATTATTTCTAAAAGTTTTTAGTGGATTCTATAGGGTTTTGTATATATAAAAGCATGTCATCTGCAAATAGTGACAGTTTCAATTCTTCCTTTCCAATCTGGATCCCTTTTATTTCTTTTTCTTGCCTAATTGCTCCGGCTAGAACTTCCAATACTATGTTAAATGAATAGTGAAAGTGGGCATCCTTATCAGGTTCCTGTTCTTAGAGGGATGGCTTTCAGTTTTTCTCCATTGGGAATGATTTTAGCTGTAGCCTTATCATATATGAGCTTTATTATGTTGAGGTACTTTCCTTCTATACCCATTTTGTTCAGGGTTTTTATCATAAATGGATGGTGTATCTTGCCAAATGCTTTCTCTGCATCTATTGAGATGATCATGTGATTTTTATTCTTCATTTTGTTAATGTGCTATATCATGTTGATTGATTTGCAGATGTTGGACCATCCCTGCATTCCTGTAATAAATCCCACTTGATCATTGTACATGATCTTTTTAATGTATTGTTGTATTCGATTTTCTAGTATTTTGTTGAGATTTTTCTTTTTTGAGGAAGATTAGCCCTGAGCTAACTGCTGCCAATCATCCTCTTTTTGCTGAGGAAGACTGGCCCTGAGCTAACATCGATGCCCATCTTCCTCTACTTTATATGTGGGACGCCTGCCACAGCATGGCTTACCAAGTGGTGCCATGTCCATATCCAGGATCTGAACTGGCGAACCCCAGGCCGCTGAGAAGCAGAACGTGCGCACTTAACCACTGCACCACTGGGCCAGCCCCTGTTGAAGATTTTTGCATCACTGTTCATCAGTGATACTGTCCCTGTCTGGTTTTGGTATCAGGGTAATGTTGACTTCATAGAATGAATTAGGAAACTTCCTCTCCTCTTTAATTTTGCAGAAGACTTTGAGAAGGAAAGGTACTAAATCTTCTTTGAATGTTTGGTAGAATTCACCAGGGAAGCTGTCTGGTCCTGGACTTTTATTGTTTGGGAGGTTTTTGATTATGGTTTCAATCTCCTTACTGGTGATTGGTCTATTCAAATTCTCTATTTCTTCTTGATTCAGTTTTGGAAGGTTGTATGATTATAAGAATTTATCCATTTCTTCTAGATTATCCAATTTGTCGATGTATAGGTTTTCATAGTGTTCTCTTATAATCTTTTGTATTTCTGAGCTATCTGTTGTAACAGCTCCTTTTTCATTTCTGATTTTATTTACTTGAGACTTCTCTCTTTTTTTTCCTGGTCAGTCTAGGTAAAAGTTTGTCAATTTTGTTTATTTTTTCAAAGAGGCAGCTCTTGGTTTCATTGATTTTTTTCTATTTTCTTTTGCTCTCTATTTCATTATGTCTCCTCTGATTTTTATTATTTCCTTCCTTCTACTGATTTGGGGCTTTGTTTGTTCTTCTTTTTCCACTTCCTTTAGGTGCACTGTTAGATTGTTTACGGGATTTTTCTTCTCTGTTGAGGCAGGCCTGTATTGCTATGAACTTCCCTCTTAGAACTGCTTTTGCTGTATCCCATAGATTTTTGGCATGTCATATTTTCATTATCATTTGTCTCCAGGTATTTTTTGATTTCTCCTTTGATTTCTTCATTGACTCAATCATTGTTCAGTAGCATTTTGTTTAATCTCCACATATTTATGACTTCTCTGATTTTCTTCCTGTAGTTGATTTCTAGTTTGGTAACTTTATGGTCAGAAAAGATGCTTGGCATTATTTCAATCTTCTTGAATTTATTGAGACTTGTTTTGTGGCCAAATATGTGCTCAATCCTGGAGAATGTTCCCTGTGCACTTGAAAAGAATGTATATTCTGCAGTTTTTGGATGGAATGTTCTATATATATCTACTAAATCCATCTAGTCTAATGTGTCATTTAAGGCCAATGTTTCCTTATTGATCTTTAGTTTGGATGATCTATCCATTGGTATAAGTGGAGTGGTAAAGTGCCGTACCATTATTGTTTTACTGTCTATTTCTCCTTTTATGTCTGTTAATAATTACTTTAAGTGTTTAGGTGCTCCTGTGTTGGGTGCATAGATATTTACAAGTGTTATATCCTCTTGTGGGATTGTTCCCTTTATCATTATGTAGTGCCCGTCTTTGTCTCTTGTTACAGTTTTTGTTTTAAAGTCTATTTTTTCTGATATAAGTATTGCCACCCCTACTTTCATTTCTTTGCCATTTGCATGGAATATCTTTTTCCATCCTTTCACTTTCAGTTTGTGAGTATCTTTAGGTCTGAAGTGTCTCTCTTGTGTGCAGCATATATATGTGTCTTGTTTTTTTATCCAGTTGGCCACCCTATGCCTTTGATTGGAGTATTTAGTCCATTGACATTTAAAGTAGCTGTTGATAAATATGTACTTATTGCTATTTTGTTACTTTTTTTCTTGGTGTTTTAGTAGTTCTTCTCTGTTCCTTTCTTCTTCTCTTGCTCTCTTCCCTTGTGGTTTGATAGCTCTCTTTAGTATTATGTTTGGGTTCATTTTTCTTAATTATCTGTGTTTTCATTATAAGTTTCTGGTTTGTGATTACCATGAAATTCATATACAGTAATCTACATATATATAGCAATATATACCGAGTTGATAGTCTCTTTAGTTTGACCTCTTTCAGAAAGCTCTACTCTTTTGCTCCCCTCTTCCCACTTTTTATGTTTTTTATATCACATCTTACCTCTTGTTTTATATGTGTGTATCCATTACCCTCTTATCATCAAAATAGGTAATTTTAGTACTTTTGTCTTTTAACCTTCAAATTATCTTCATAGGTGGTTGATCTACTACCTTTACTGTATTTTTACCTTTACCAGATATTTTATTGCCTTTTTAAAAATAATTTTCTTATTCCTATTTGTAGTTTTCTCTTTCCCACTTAAATAAGTCCCTTTAGCATTTCTTGTAAAACTGATCTCTTGGTGATAAACTCCTTTAATTTTTCTTGTCTGGGAAATGTTTTATCTCTCCTTCCATTCTGAATGATAACCTTGCCAGGTTGAGTATTCCTGGCTGTAGGTTTTTTTCCTTGCAGAACTTTAAATATATCACGTCACTCTCTTCTAGCCTGTAAGGTTTCTGCTGAGAAGTCAGCAGATAGCCTTATAGAGTTTTCTTTGTAGGCCACTTGTTTCCTTTCTCTTGTGGCTTTTAGGATTCTCTCTTTATCTTTAATTTTGGAAATTTTAATTACAATGTGTCTTGATGTGAGCTTCTTTGGGTTTATCTTGTTTGGTGCTCTCTGTGCTTATTGTACTTGAATGTCTGTTTCCTTCCTCAGGTTAGGAAAGTTCTCAGCTATTATTTCTTCAAATAGATTCTCTGCCCCTTTGTCTTTCTCTTCTCCTTCTGGGACACCCATAACATGAACGTTAGCACACTTGATGTTGTCCCAGAGTTCCTTTAGATTGTTTTTGTTCTTTTTAATTCTTTTTTCTTTTATCTGTTCAGCTTGTGTGATTCTTCTAGTCTTCCATCCAGCTCGCTGATCCATTCTTCTGTATCATCTACTCTGCTATTGAGTCCCTCTAGTGAATTTTTCATTTCTAGTGTTGTAGCCTTCATTTCTGATTGATTCTTTTTTATATTTCCCAGTTCTTTGTTGACATTCTTACTGTGTTCATCCATTCTTCTCCTAAGATCAATGAGCATCCTTATGACTTTTTGTTTGACCTCTTTGTCAGGTAGATTGTTTATTTCTGTTTTATTTAGTTCTTTTTCTTGGGATCTGTCCTGTTCCTTTGCTTGGAATGTATTCCTTTGCCTCCTCATTTTACGTCTTTCTCTGTGCTTATATCTATGTATTAGGTGAGTCAGCTATCTCTCCTGATCTAGGAGAAGAGGCCTTATGTGAGAGATGCCTTTTGAGGCCCAGCAGTGTGCTTCCTTCTCATCACCAGTTCCAAATGTTCCAGGAATGACCCCTGTGTGGGCTACGTGTGTCCTTCTGTTGCAGCAGGGTTCCTTTTGCTGCAGGTGCCCAGGGAGCCTAGGCTATGCCTCTGGTGAGCTGATTATAACACTCAGCTTTGTGTGGCTGCTACAGTCTCTTCAGTCACTTTACTGTGAAGGGAGAGCCCCAGCACAGTGGGCTGCAAGATCTAATGGCACATTCCTGTTGCAATTTTTCTATTAAGTGAGTAGGCCCCCAGTGTGGCTGGTTGCTGAGCTCAGGGCCTTACAATTCCTGTAGGCCTCCAGCCTGGAAGCCTGGTGTCTGCTGTCTCAGGATTGCAGCTGAGTGGGGCTAGCCCCAAGCACAGGAGCACCCAATTATTTTAGGCTTTGGAAGGTGGGGCCAATCCCCTATTTGGCCGTTTGAGAAGCACAGGTCTTCTGCTGCTGATAAGTCCCACCACCCACAGGTCTGCACACACCATCAACAAAGTCCTGGCCCATGCACACATCCTGAGCCTCTGGGGCATACCCAGTCATCCCACTGCAGAGAATCCACACACTCCACCAATGCACATGCCCTTCCCCACAGAGGCAGATTCACTAGCCCAGCTCCAGAGGTTCCAGACACTCTGCCTATGCAGACCCACAAGTTGCCCAAGCACCTGCTTTTGGGTGGGGCCAGTCCCTATGGTGGGCTGTCTGCCCTGGCTGAGCTGGATTCAATCAGTGCTCTAGTGGGTGGGGCAGACCCCTGAGCTAATAGGCCAGCAGAAGAACTCTGATGGCACCTGCCAGCTTCTGCATCAGCATGCCAGCAGTAGGTCACAATAAAAGCTGCCACCACTGTCTCAGTCCCTGGGGAGGTGCTCCCAGCCTGGGGAGGTCTCACCTCTCACCTAGATGCACCCAGAGCCTATCAAGTGAGTCTCTTTTCAACAAAGGACTGTGCACCTTTCTTTCTGGTGATTTTAGGTTGCTTTCCAAAATGGGTGAATTTGTGCATGGGCCCTTTAAGAGCAGGCTTTTTTCCCTTATGTCTGATAGCTCTTGGGGGAATATTCCCTGCTGTAGTTAATAGACAGAAAAGCCACGTATTATGACACTTGTCTTGGTTGTGCTGAGCCCAAAAGCTGCTCATTGTGGTAATGCTCCCCTGCTCAGATCCACTGCTCCCACAAGGGAGGCTGTGTACCTTAAGGTTGCTCCTGGCCAGATGTGAAGAGCTGTGGCTGGAAGCTGCCTTTTTTTTTTTTTTTTTTGAGGAAGATTAGCCCTGGGCTAACATCTGCCAATCCTCCTCTCTTTTCCGAGGAAGATTAGCCCTGAGTTAACATCTGCTGCCAATCCTCCTCTCTTTTCTGAAGAAGACTGGCCCTGAGCTAACATCCATGCCCATCTTCATCCACCTTATATGTGGGATGCCTGCCACAGCATGGCTTGCCATGCAGTGCCATGTCCACACCCGGGATCTGAAGTGGCAAACCCCAGGCTGTCAAAGTGGAATGTGCACACTTAACTGCTGCACCATTGGGCTGGCCCCTGGAAGCTGTCTTTTTTGTCTCCAGGAAGGAATTTCTGCCTCTTCCACCTCAGTCAACAGTGTCCCTTGTTGTGGGGGTTCTTTTTATCCAGTTTTCAGTTCTCTCTCAGGGATAATTGTTCCAAGAGGAGTTGTAAATTCATTGTGTCCATGAGAGGAATTGAGTTCAGAGTCTGCCTATGCCACCATCTTGACACCATCTCCTCTGCCTATTCTCCTTTTTCTCACAATTCTTGCATTAGGTATTTTGAGACTCTGTTGTTTAGTGCTTAAACAAATAGAACTATTACACCTTTTTGGAAGTCAACCATTTTATCATTATGAATTGTACCTTTTTATCCCAAAGAACACTTTTGCTCTGAGGTCTACTTTGATGTCAGACTAGCTGCATCAGCATTGTTCTCATGATACATTTTATCCATCTTTTTACCTGCAGATGGTATTTTAATAGTTCAGATGTCTTTGAAGCAGCAAATAGTGTTTTAAATTAGTCTAACAGTCTTTCATTTGAAGGATTTATTCCATTTACAAAGACTCATGTTACTGATCACTGATAACTAATATTACCATTACTGATATGTGAGGGTTTGAATCTACCATCTTAATATTTGTTTTCTATTAATTTCATTTGTCTCTGTTCCTTCTTTTCTCCTTTATTGCCTTCTTTTGGATTATGCAAGATCTTTTTACTATTCTATTTCTTCCTCTCAGTGGCTTTATTTGCCATTCCTTTTACTCTTCTCTTAGTAGTAATTCTAGCAATTGTAACAAATATCATTGATTTATTTGAGTCTACAGTAAATTAGTACCACTACCATTTCAAGGATGGCAGAAAGACCTTAGAATGCTATTACTCCTAACCCCAGCTCTGCCTGGGTGTTATTGTTGTCATGTGTTAAATTCTACATATTTGAAAGCCCATAAGACAATGTGATTGCTGTTTTATACATTCGTTATTCATTTGAATTTAGCAACATAGTTACTCTCCTGCTGGGCATCATTCCTTCAACACTACTTTGCTTCCACTGGGATCCTTTCCCTTCCCCCTAAGGAACTCCCTTAAGAATTTTTTTTGGCTGGGTCTTGTTGTTATATCTTTTAGTTTTTTTAAAAAACCATCTACTCACTAAACAGTTCTACTTCCATGGGTGCCCCTGTCCTGGAGGTTCAGCTGAGTCTCCCTCCTCTCTCCTCTCAGTGTCCTCCAACCATTCTAACATATGGACCTAAGGCAATAAATTTTTCTCTAAGCCCTGCTTTGGCTGCATCTCAGAAGTTTTGCTATGTCATATATTAATTATCTTTTAATTCAAAGTATTTTCTTATTTCCTATATGATTTCTTCTTTGACCCTTAGATTATTTAGAAATATACTATTAAATTTACAGGCAGCTAGAGGTTTTCAAATTAAGTTTTTATTGCAATTATCTACCATGAACAGAGAATGTACTCTGAAGCATTTCAATCTTTTGAAACTTTTGAGATTTCTCTCTTTTTGATTGTCTGAAAATATTTTTATTTTGGCTTCTTTTTTTTTTTTTTTTTTGAGGAAGCCTGGCCCTGAGTTAACATCCATGCCCATCTTCCTCTACTTTATATGTGGGACGCCTACCATAGCATGACTTGACAAGCAGTGTGTAGGCCCACACCTGCAATCCGAACTAGTGAACCCTGGGCCACCAAAGTGGAACGTGTGAATTTAACCACTGCTCCACCAGGCTGGCCCCTATTTTGCCTTCACTTCTGAAGAACATTTTTGCTAGCTATAGAATTTTAGGTTGATAATTATTTTATTTCAGTTCTTTGAAGATTCAAAGCAGGGCTTCTGAAAGTGGTCTGTATCCAGCTGACTTTTACTCATGGGATATGACCCTTCATGGTCTCAGCCAACATCCTAGGATCTTAACCACAGCCCTTCTTCTTGGCAGATGCTGAACCCCAGTGTTTGTGCCCCCAGTTGAAGCAAAGAAAATGCCTTTTCTCCAGTGGTGTTGAATGTCACCTCTTCTCACTCCTCCATCACACCCCCAGTGCCCTCCCACTCTCTCCTCTCTCCCCTCCAGGTCTTTCTCTGAGTCAGGCAGGATGGGGGCGAGACAATTCCACAGGTGAGTGTCCATCCCCACGTGTCTCTCCCAGGGACAGTGAATAACACCTGTAGCCCAATCTTCATCATGAAGACTGGGCTGCATCCACAGGTGGGGGATTTTAAGCATCATGGCGCAGGTAGGGACATGTTTGTTGAGTTGTGGCCTTCTGAGGTCATCTGTGGTCCTGGTAAAGGTTTTCTTTCAACCCAGTGGCCCCCTGTGTAGTACCCCTAGTGGATATCTAGATGGACAGAACTACCCTCAACAACCCTCTCTGTCCTCTCAGGCATGGGTGTGGCCCCTCTAGAGAAGGCCTGGTCCCTGTGAGCTCAGTGGCCTGAGCCTGAAGCAGAAGTGACATGTTCCTTGCTTCCTGGGATTCTCCTACAATCTTTGACTTTCAGGAGATTTATGTGAAAGGAAGAAAATTTTGGTTCCATTTGAAACAGCATTGGATTTTGCAACCTGGTTCCACCTTAAAGCATTCTTCAGTCTGACTGTGACCTCTGGTCCAGGGTCCATCACTGTCCCTGGAAGAGTCAGCAGGGCCGTTTCCCCTCTTCCCTATGGAAGTCAACACTCCATAGGCAGGACATGTGGTTAAACCCACTGGAGGCTCATGGACAAAGCAGAGAGCTACCTGGGTCAGGGCCCCTGGGGGTTCTGCTAGAACCCAGCAGTTACTGCCTTGGGATGGGGCTTAGGACCAAACAAGTACGTTCACACCTATGTCCACAGCAGCATTAGTCATAGAAGCCAGAAGGCTGAAGCAATTCATGTCCATCAGTGGACAAATAGATAAAAAAAATATTACATATCCATACAATGGAATATTATTCAGCCTTAAAAAAGGAAGGAAGTCTTGCCACATGCTATGATGTGGATGAACCTTGAGGACGTTATGTTAAGTGAAATAAGCTAGTCACAGAAGGACAAATACTGTATGATTCCACTTATATAAAGTATCTACATAGTCAAATCCATACAGACAGAAAGTAGAACGGTGGCTGCCAGGGGCTGTGGGGCAAGGGAGGAGGTGGTATTGTTTAATGGGTACAGAGTTCAGTCTGGGAAGATGAGAAAGTTCTGGAGATGGATGGTGGTGATGGTTGCACAAAAATGTGAATGTACTTAATGTCACTGTATTGCACACTTAAAAATGATTAAAATGGTAAAATTTATGTTTTGTGTATTTTACCACAATAAAAAAAAATCAGTGACTCAGGGGAATTCAGAATCACAGAGAGAGAAGTGCATGGTTCTGAAAGGCATGTGGCTCCCGGTGGCACCCACCTCTGACACCCTTCTGTCAGCAGAGAGAGCGGAAGGGAAGAGAGCCCCTCCCCAAACCCAGCCCCAACTGTGAACTGCTCTGTCTCCTCCAGTCTCGCAGCTGGCCCCAGTGTCGCTGCCTCTTTCTAAAGCAGTGGTGTTGCCAAGAGCACGGGAGCAAATGCTGGCCACTCTCAGAGCTGCATCTCGTGTCTCAGGATATCCAGTTCCTGCCCGGGTGTCCAATTCTTGTTATCACATTTGAGACAGGTCGTTCCCAAGGAACCATCAAAACTCAGCAGAATACAGCAGAGTTATCACCTGTTATCAGAATACTTATCCTCTTGAAAGCTCTAAAAAGTACATCTAGTTAGCAATTTTTTTTTAATCGTGCAAAGAAGAGGCCTTTTCCCCAAACATTCATCCATAAATCAAAATCAGGATCAAGCATTAGTGTGATTATTTCATCATTTGAAAAATGATAGGCATTTCCTTCCCAACATCTGACAAAGCAGTTTTGTGTGTGTGTGTTTGTGTTAGGGAACCTTGCTAGAGGGGAATGTGGGTGCAGGAAAAGACAGAGATGCCAGCTAACGCTGTTCAAATGCCCAAGGAACCAAGGCCAATAGGCCTCTGCTCTCCTGCGTCATCGCACGCCTCTGACCTTGTCCCTGGGATGATAAACCAGTGGACAAACGTGCTTGTTACAGGGACGTTCCTGTTCCTTAGGTCTCAAAGAGTCTCGTTGTCACTATTTCAGAAGTCAGGAGGGACCGAGACAGCTAGCAAAGCGCCCACTGAAAGAACAAAGCTTCCCTTTCTCTGGGGAGTGGGGCCGGGGCCAGGGCCTGGAGCAGAGGTGGAAGGTTCATTCACTGAGGCCGACAGGCACAGACCAGGAAAGATTATGGACAGGTTTCTGCACTGGGAGAGCACTAACCAGGATGCCATGCTAGTGGGCACATCAGACAAATACAGATTTAGGGAAATTCTACACTATCGTGACCCTTCAAAGGTGTCAAGGTCTTGAAAGTCAAGAGAAGCCTGAGAAACTGTTCCAGGTGGAAGATCAAATGCGACCTGTGACTCTGCATCCTTTTGTTGCAGGGGCACTTGGGAGAAGAGGTTGCTTGTTCTGGGAGGCCCAATACACAGGTGCTGGTGGTCTGTGATTGGCTGGGGCTGGGGCGGGCTTGCCCATCCTTAACCCTTGACCGGGTCAGGATTAGGCAGGAGGAAGCCTCGGCGTTCACTCCCCTGCCTTCTAGGGCGGTGCTACAGTTAGGGAGGAGAACTACCTGTTTGTAGGAAGTGCTCACTAACATATTCGGGGTGATGAGGCATCATGCCGTCCACTTCCTTTCAAATGTTTCAGGGGAACAGTTAATTGCATCATAATTCTACCATTTCTATAAGATTCTTTTAAAATAAAACTTATTTTTAAAAACTCAGCGGGACTGGGGTACAGCAGTCCCCTCGGGACGTGGAGATGAGTGAGAGAAGGGAGGATATGAGCCGAGGAGGACGGGGCATTGTCCCAGCACGGGGGGACACCAACTGTAGGGATGTGTGTGTCCCAGTGCGGTACTGTGACCCGTCTCTCTGCATTCAGCAACAGGATGATACTTTGTGGCTTCTAACAAAGAATCGCACATTACTGCGGCCAGAGGTCTTAAACATACACGAAGGCCTCCTCCATGGAGACAAGAAAGCTGAGATGCCGAGCAGCTTGCTCCGGCCACAGAGACTGGGCTCCTAATTGCCATTGCTCTGTGGGGCCGCTTCTGGCTTAGCCAAAGTCCCCCAGGGCCATCCGAGGGAGACTTAAGCAGAGCTTCTGGCTGTCCTTTCTCAGGCAGGTGAAGGCTCCACGGTCTGTGAGGACCATGGCATGGGACAGCCACATGGCAGGGCCTCCTGGTGCCCAGGAAGCACGGTGAGAGAGGCAGAGAAGGAAGCCAGTTCAGGGGATGCTAATAAGCTGTGACTGCTGAGGGCAACTGGGGCTCCATTCCATTGGGGACATCTGGGAGACAATCCAGAGCACATGCCTCAGAAGTGGCCCATCTGAGGGCAAGCAAGCCGGGATATTGAGTCCCCAGCTCCTGTCTGTCGTGTATAGAGGCTGCTCCCAAGTGCATGACTTGCCTGCCACTTTTCACCTATGCCATCTTGGGCAGACATGCCCTATGGCCAGAGAAAGCCTCAGGCAAAGCCACAGGGCACACAGTGGAAGGCCTGTGGTGCATCCACAGCGTCTGCCACACTCCCCTCAATGGGGAACGTGAGCAAGAGGAGATTGAGTCTGGTCAGTTATGCTAGAAGGCATGCTCAGAGTCCTCTCCACTCTGTTCTCCTGGGGGTTGGCCCTGTCCTAGGGCTGGCAATGCCCTGGATAGCTGCACTGACCCAACCCCATATCCTTGCCCCACCCACTGCAAAGGGAGAATGAGGGCTCTTCTAGAAGTGCCTGTGGAAGAGGAAGAAGAGGTTCCTTGTTCTGGGAGGCCCAGCACACATCTCCTGAGGCGCCGTCATTGGCTGGGGTTGGGGAAGGTGTGTCTGTCCCTGCATGTAAACACACAGGGCTGTGTCTCTACTGATCAGCCTGGTTCAGTTGGAGACCATCCCTCACGGGGCTGGGCTCAGTCCCTCCTATACACGTAACTGGAGACAAGAGAGAGGATGAGTCCCTAAAGAAAGTTGGAATTCTGCTTTTTCCCTGAAGATGTTCAGTGGGAAGGGAACAGGAGTCTTCTATACTCTCTTCAGGGTGGTCAATAGCCAGAGAAATGAAGAACAGCCTGAAGCCCCAGGATGGAGGCCTTTTAGATGTAGAGCGTTTAGTAGAAAAGAAGCTTAAAAAAAGTGACAAGGGTGTTCTGGTTCCAGGGAAGGTAGGGTAAACACACGGCACCCTGACTCTCCCAAAGAATCAGCTAGGAAACCCAGACTGAACGCATGGAGCAGCTACACAGGGGCTCTGGAACATAAAGAGCAGCAGACGGACTGGAGAAGAACGTCAGAATTTGAAACACCATGGAACCAAGTAGGGTTTTTCCATTCCTTTTCCTCTGGTATCCCCCAGCCTGGACTCAAGAAGCCAGAAACCCAGAAGTGGGCAACAGGGTGCAGAGAGACAGAGCTCTGGGAGAAGGCCTCTAGTCCTGCTTGAGGAGCAGGAAAGGGGACTCATGAGTACAGAGACAGTGGGAGCAGCCCCTGTTTTTTCTTTTCTGAGCTTTTCCATGCCCCAGCCCCCAGGCAGTCTCATGGTGGCAGCAGTGACAGCAACAGCAGTGGCATTGGAACCTAAAGGCACACAAAATGTTGAAGGAGGAGAGCTTTCCTCTCTGATCAGAGCAGCTGTGAGTCCAAGAGGGTAGGGCAAAACCCAGTTGCTTTTTTCCTATTCTGTGGCCCCAGAATTGGGTGTAAATGTGGGCCTGCAGGGGAGGGGAGGTCCAGGAATCCAGATAGGACTGGAGAGATCATGGGGAGTGAGGAGCTCAGGAAAGCAGCCCCTAGGCTGAACCCTAAACTGTACAAGTGTGGATCTAACCCTAAACAGCACACCAAGGACTTATAGAAAGATTGTCAACTAGCCAGACTGGCCCCTGGGAGACACCTTCAATACAGATTCAAATAGCACTGTAGAGGCTTTGACACAGAACTGACACTGAGACCAAAACTCATAGGAGGCTGGTTAGAATTTGCAACCTGAACCCAAGTGGGTCAATTGCCTGCTGAAACAAAAACATCAACATTCCGCATAGCATTTAAGCAAGATACACAGTTTCATAACACGACTTTCAAGATGTCCAGGATAAGATCCAAAATTACTCAGTATATGAAGGATCAAGAAAATTTCAACTCTTGCGGGAAAAAACAATCAACAGACACCAATGCTGAGATAATGTGGATGTTAAAAATATCTGACAAAGACTTTCAAGCAGCTATTATCAAAATATTTTAGGAAGTAAGGGTGAGCACACTTGAAATGAGTGGAAAGGCAGGAAACATCAGCAAGAAATAAAAATATATAAGCAAAAAGCAAACAAAAATTTTACAAAATACAAAAATTAAAGACCCCTTGACTGAACTCAATAGCAGATTGAAGATGTCAGAAGAAAGAGTCTGTGAACTTAAAGATAGATGACTAGAGGGGCTGGCCTGGTGGTGCAGCAGTTAAGTTCACATGTTCCGCTTTGGTGGCCTGGGGTTCACTGGTTCAGATCCCAGGTGAGGATGTGGCACCACTTGGCAAGCCACACTGTGGTAGGTGTCCCACATATAAAGTAGAGGAAGATGGGCATGGATGTTAGCTCAGAGCCAGTCTTCCTCAGCAAAAAGAGGAGGATTGGCAGCAGATGTTAGCTCAGGGCTAATCTTCCTCAAAAAAAAAAATAAAGATAGAACACTAGAAATTATTCATTATGAATAATAAAGAGGAAAAAAAGATTGAGAAGAATGAATGGAGTTTCAGGTGCCTATGGAACAATATCAAAAGGTCTAACATTCACATCGTTGGACTCCCAGAAGGAGAACAGAAAGAGCATAAAACCAAAAAAAAAAAAAAAAAAACTGGAACAGATAGCGGCTGAAACTTTCCCAAATTTGTCAGACATAGATTTAAGAAGCTCAGTGAATTCCAAATAGATAAATCCCAAGAAATCCACATCAAGGTGCATCATAATCAAACTACTGAAAACTAAAGACAAAGAAAACACTTTGAGAGCCACTAGAGAAAATGCGTTTGTTTGTAGAAGAACAAAGATTTGAACAACTGCAAATTTCTCATCAGAAATCATAGAGGCTAGAAGGAAAGAGAACAAGACTTTGAATGCTGTAATATAAGAACTGCCAAACTACAATTCTATATTCACTGAAAATATATTTTAGGAATAATAGTGACATAAAGATGTTATCAGATGAAGAAAAGTTGAGATATTTTATTGTAGCAGACCTGCTATAAAAAGAAGGGCTTAAGGAAATTTGTCAACAGACAAAAAATGATACCAAAAGTTAACTTGGAGCACCAGGAATAGAGGAAAAAAGCACAAATATAAATATTTGGATAAATATAATAAGTAATTATTCTCCTCCTGAGTTCTTTAAAATATATGACAATTAAAAGCAAAAATTAAACATTTGTACGGAGTTTTCAATGTACATAACAGGTAAGAAATTCTAACATAGAAGGGGGAGGATAAAGAGATCTATATTGTGGTAAAATTTCTACATTCCACCTAAAGCAATGAAATGGTGATGCTGAGTTGTCTTTTAAAGGTTAGAAATGTATATTACAATCCCTACAGCAACCAATGAAAAACTACACAAAAAAGATGTAGGCAAAAGCACAATAGATAAATTGAAATTAAATGCCAAAGAAATGTTCAAACAACCCAAAATAAGGCAAAAAAGCAAAGCTAGAGAATAAAAACAGAGATAATAAACAAAAACAAATAATAAAACAGTAGGCTAAATCCAAACATATCAATAATTACATTAAATGTAAGTGATCTAAATTCAAAGAGATTGTCAAAATGAATGAAAATATGACCCAACTATATGCTCTCTCTATGCACACACTTATTTCTTTTCTTTGTAATAATAGCCATCCTGACAGGCATGAGGTAATATCTCACTGTGGTTTTGATTTTCATTTCCCTAATAATTAGCAATGTTGAACATCTTTTCAAGTGCTTGTTGGACATCTGTACATCTTCTTTGGAAAAATGCCTGTTCATATCCTCTGCCAAGTTTTGATTGGGTAATTCATTTTTTTGTTGAGCTGTATGAGTTCTTTATATATTTTGGAAATTAACCCATTATCAGATATATGGTTCACAAATATTTTCTCCCTATTGGCGGGCTGTCTTTTTGTTTTGTTAGTGATTTCCTTTGCTGTGCAGAGACTTTTTAGTCTGATGTAGTCCCACTTGTTTATTTTTTTCTTTTTTCCCCTTGCCTGAGGAGAAATGATATTCAAAAAGATGCTGCTAAAACCGATGTCAAGAGTGTACTGCCAGGGGCTGGCCCCATGCCTGGGTGGTTAAATTCGTGCACTCCACTGTGGCAGCCCAGGGTTTTGCTAGTTCAGATCCTGGGTGCAGACATGACACAACTCGTCATGCTGAGGCAGCGTCCCACATGTCACAACTAGAAGGACCCACAACTAAAATATACAACTATGTACTGGGCAGATTTGGGGGAGAAAAGCAGAAGGAAAAAAAAGATTGGCAACAGTTGTTAGCTCAGGTGCCCATCTTAAAAAAAAGTGTACTGCCTATGTTTTTTCTAGAAATTTTATGGTTTCAGGTCTTATATTTAAGTCTTGAATCCACTTTGAGTTAACTTTTGAGTATGGTGTAAGATAATGGTCTACTTTCATTCTTTGGCATGTGGCTGTCCAGTTTTCCCAACATCATATATTGAAGAGACTTTCCTTTCTCCCTGTATGTTCTTGGCTCCTTTTTCAAAAATTAGCTGTCTATAGATGTGTGGTTTTATTTCTTGGCTCTCAATTATATTCTATTGATCTGTGTGTCTGTTTTTGTGCCAGTATCATGTTGTTTTGGTTACTATAGCACTGTAGTATATTTTGAATTCAGGGAGTGTGATACCTCCAGCTTTGTTCTTTTTTCTCAGGATTGCTTAGGCTATTCGGGGTCTTTTGTTGTTTCATATAAATTTTAGGATTCTTTGTTATATTTCCATGAAAAATGTCATTGGGATTCTGATTGGAATTGCATCAAATCTGTAGATTGCTTTAGGTAATAGGGACATTTTAACTATGTTTATTCTTCCAATCCATGAGCACAGAATATCTTTCCACTTTTTTATGCCTTCTTCAATTTCTTTCAATAATTCCTTATAGTTTCCATTGTATAGGACTTTCACCTCCTTGGTTAAATTTATTCCTAGGCATTTTATTCTTTTTGTTGCAGTTGTAAACGGGATTGTATTCTTGACTTCTCTTCCTTCTAGTTCATTATTAGTGTATAGAGATGCAACTGATTTTTGTACGTTGATTTTGTGCACTGCGACTTTACTGTATTTGTCAATTATTTGTAATAGTTTTTTCGTGAATTTTTTTTGGAGTTTTCTATATATAATCAGGTCCCCTACAAATAGTGACAGTTTTACTTCCTCCTTTCCAATTTGGATCCATTTTAATTCTTTTTCTTGGCTAATTGCTCTGGCTAAGACTTTAAATACTATGTTGAATAAAGTGGCAAGAGTGGGCATCCTTATCTCACTCCTGTTCTTATAGGAATAGCTTTCAATTTTTCAGCATTGAATATGATGTTGGCTGTGGGTTTGTCATATGTGGCCTTTATTATTTTGAGGTGCTTTCCTTCTATACCCGTTTTATTCAGAGTTTTTATCATAATGAATGTTGAATCTTGTCAAATGCTTTCTGTACATCTATTGAGATGATCATTTGGTTTTCATTCTTCATTTTGTCAATGTGATGTATTGCATTAATTGATTTGTGCATGTTGAACCATCCCTGCATCCCTGGAATAAATCCCACTTGATTGTGGTGTATGATCCTTTTAATGTATTGCTGTATTCAACTTGCTAATATTTTTTGCTGATGATTTTTGCATCAATGTTCATCAGTGATATTGGCCTGTAATTTTCTTTTTTTGTGTTGTCTGGTTTTGATATCAGGGTAATGTTGGTCCCACAAAGTGAGTTAGGAAGTGTCCCACCCTCTTTTATTTTTTGGAAAAGTTTGAAAATGATAGGTATTAAATCTTGGAATGTCTGGTAGAATTCACCAGAGAAGCTGTCTCATCCTGGACTTTTGTTTTTTGAGAGTTTTTGACTACTGTTTCAATCTCTTTACTTGTGATTGGTCTATTCAGATTCTCTGTTGCTTCTTGATTCAGTTTTGAGAAGTTATATGATTCTAAGAATTTATCCATTTCTTCTAGGTTATCCCACTTATTAGCATATAGTTTTTCATAATATTCTCCTGTAATCCTTTGTATTTCTGTGGTAGCCACTGTAATTTCTCTTCTTTCATTTCTAATTTTATTTATTTGAGCCTTCTCTGTTTTGTTCTTAGTGAGTCTAGCTAAGAGTTTGTCAGTTTTGTTTATCTTTTCAAGGAATCAGCTCTTAGTTTCACTGATCCTTTCTATTGTCTCTTTAGTCTCTATTTCACTCATGTCTGCTCTGATTTTTATTATTTCCTTCCTTCTACTGATTTTGGGCTTTGTTTGTTCTTCTTTTTCTAGTTCTTTTAAGTATAGCGTTAAATTGTGTATTTGAGGTTTTTCTTGTTTTTTTGAAGTAGGCCTGTATTGCTATAAATTTCCATCTTACTACTGCTTTTGCTGCATCCCATAAGTTTTAGTATGCTGCATTTTCATTTTCATTTGTCTCCAGGCATTTTTTTATTTCTCTTTTGATTTCTTCATTGATCCAATAGTTGTTCAGTAGCGTGTTGTTTAGTCTCCACATGTTTGTGACTTTTCCAGCTTTCTTCTTGTCACTGATTTCTAGTTTCATACCATTGTGGTCAGAAAAGATGTACAATATGATTTCAATCTTCTTAAATTTATTGGGGCTTTTTTTATTTCCCAACATATGATCCATCTTTGAGAATGTTTCATGCGCACCTGAGAAGAATGTGTATTCTGCTGCTTTTGGATGGAATTTTCTATATACATCTGTTAAGTGCATATGGTCTGGTGTTTCATTTAAGGCCAATGTTACCTTGTAGATGCTCTGTCTAGATGATCTATCCATTGATGTAAGTGTGGCATTAAAGTCCACTGCTATTAGTGTGTTGCTGTCAATTTCTCCCTATAGGTCTGTTAATAGTTGCCTTATATACTTTGGTGCTCCTGTGTTAGGTGCATATATATTAGTAAGTGTTATGTCTTCTTGGTGGAATGTCCCTTTTATCACTATATAATGCCCATGTTTGTCTCTTATTATCTCTTTTGGCTTAAAGTCTTTTATGTCTGATATAAGTATGGCTACACCTGCTTTCTTTTGTTTGCCATTTGCCTGGAGTATCATCTTTCATCCCTTCACTCTGAATGACTTGTTCCCTTGAGCAGATAGTCTGATTTCTGGTGTCCTGGACAGTGGACAATGGCCACTGACTTTGGTCCCAGAACAGCTTCTAGTAAGCCTAAAATTCCTTTAGCATGTTTAATCTCCTTTTTCCCTGCAGTTAATAATACTCTTTCTTTCCAGATGACTCCATGGGCATGGACCACTGAAAAAGCATACTTGGAATCAGTAAAAATGGACACTCTCTTGTCCTTACCTAAATAGAGGACTCTTGTCAGAGCTATAAATTCTGCTTTTTGCACAGAGACACCTGGCAGAAGGGCTTCTGCTTCCAGGGTCTTTTGATGGGTTACCACTGCATCTCCAGTTTGGCATTGTCCTTGCTTCATGAAGCTTTTCCTTCCATGAACATCTCAAGGTCTGGGTTTTCCAATGACAGGTCTGTCAGATCAGGACAGCTGGAATAAACTTGTTTAATTATCTGCATACAATCATGTACAGGTTCTTCAGGACTTGTGGGAAGTGGAGTGGCTGAATTTAAGATTGCTTTCAGAGTGATGCTAGGTGTTGAGCAGTATGGCTTGACACTTGCCTAGCCTCCTGGAGGCAAGCCAGTATCCATCTTCTCTTTTGTTCCAAAATAAGAAGCACACAGTGAGGAATGTGGGCAGTGGTGGGCTGACCCAAAGTAAACTTCTCTGCTCCTATAACAAGTCACAGGTGGCTGCCACCTGCCTCAGGCAGACAGGCCATCCTTTAGTCACCGTGTCCAACTGTTTCCAGAAATAGAGCTCAGGCCTCCTCATGGTACTGAGATTCTGGGTCATTACTGTGAGGCTAACTCCTTGCCTCTCATGAACAAACAGGTCAAAGGGCTTTCTAAGGTCTGGGAGGCCTAGAGCAGGGGCGGTGAGCAGCTTCTCTTTCACGGTTTGGAAGGCTCTATGGCATTCTCCAGTCAAGTTAAAGAGTTCACTGTCTCCACCCTTGAGAGCCTCATAGAGGGGCTTGGCTATCAGTCCAAAGTTGGGGATCCAGATACGGCAGAATCCTGCCATGCCCAGGAATCCTCACCGTCATCTCCTAGTAGTGGGCACAGCCACCCTAGTCAGTGCTTCTCTCCTGTCTGGGAGCAGGCTTCTCTGCCCCTGGGGCAGTTTGAAACCCAGATATTTAACAGACAGCTGAGCGATCTGGGCCTTTTTCTTGGAAACCTTGTAGCCTTGCTCGGCTAAGAAATTTAGAGTCAGAATCGTGTTCTGGTCTGAGATCTCTTTGGTCTTACTAGCGATCAGGATGTCATCTACATATTGGAGAAGAGCTCCCTCTTTCAATTGGAGACCACTCAAATCTCTGGCTAAGGTTTCACTAAAGATAGTGGGGGTGTTCTTAAAACCCCAAGAGAGAATGATCCAACAATATTGTTATTTGCCTCTAGTTTTGGGATCCTCCCATTCAAAAGCAAACAGCTCCTGTGACTCAGGAATCAAAGGTACGTAAAAAAAGACGCATTTTTGAAGTCCAGATCTGTAAACCCCCTGAAATCTCCAGACAAGATGGTAAGCAAGGTGTAAGGGTTGGGCACAACCACATGGATATTTTCCACAATCTGGTTAATTGTCCTTAAGATTTGCACAAAGCGATACTCCTGTGTGCCTGGCTTTTGCACCAGTAAAACTGGCAAGGGCAGATGAGGTCACATTCGAGAAGGGCAGTTAATAGAGATTGAATACCTTTCCTAGCATGTTCCTTTAGTGAGTACTGTCTCGAATTTGGAATTTTTGACTTGGGATGAATTTTAACACGTATAGGCACTGCTGTCTTTCCTTGGCCTGGCTTCTCATCTGGCCACACATCTAGTCTTACTTCTTATAGGATTTCTTCAGGAATCTCTGTTGGAGATTCCTTATGTGGTGGCAATAATGCTGCTGGAGGGTTGCAGGCCTGTTCAGGTGGTCCCTTAATGTCCACTTGTCCAGGCACAAAGGTCACTTTGGTGTTCAGTTTAGTTAGCAAATCTCATCCAAACAATGGAACAGGACACTCGGGCATATATATAAGAAACTATGTTTTATGTATGTTTTCTCATTTGACAATCTAGGGTTTGGAGGAATGAAGGTTTCTCCTGAGACCACCATCACTAGCATTGTCTTTTCAGAGAGTTTAGAAAGCCAAACATTCAAAACTGAATAAGTAGCTCCTGTATCAATCAGAATGTCCAAAAGTCTGTTTCTCACTGTCCTGGTTACCTAGGGCTCTGCGTGAGAAATCGTGACAGGATCAGTGAGGTTAGAAGGAGCCCCTGAGCCCCATTATTCCTTTTTTTTTTTTTTTTTGAGGAAGATTAGCCCTGAGCTAACATCTGCCACCAATCCTTTGCTTTTCGTTGAGGAAGATTGGCCTTGAAGTAACATCAGTGTCAATCTTCCTCTACTTTATATGTGGGACACCTGCCACAGCATGGCTTGACAAGTGGTGCATAGGTTCATAGGTCCGCACCCAGATCTGAACTGGTGAACCCCAGGCCACCTAAGTGGAATGTGTGAACTTAACCGCTGCGCCACTGGGCCAGCCCCTGGGCCCCATTAGTCTTGATCACTATCAGTTTCCTGGGGAGCTTTTCCAGGGCGCATACCTATGGGGAGTGAGGGATGCAGCTGAGCAGAGGCAAAAGTTGGGTTGCTATGTAGTCACAACAAAGGCCTCAGCTGGTCCCTGGAACTCTGCAGCGGGATGGCCCTGCAGAGATGTCCCCCCTGGAGCAGGGGGCCAGGTCTTTGTGCCGCCTGAATAAACATTCCTGGGCTTCAGCAGAGCAAAAAGACACACGAGAACAGGTATTTCTGTCTGAAATCTCTTTCAGCAATTGTTCATCCCCTGATTACAGATAGTGTGGAGTTCTCAGGGGTGATTAAGATTGCCCAATGACAATATACAGAACCTTAAGACAAAGAAAAGCAAAGAACAAACAGCCCTTTAAAAGGATCAGAATACCCCTTAAATGCCTACTACACACGTAATAATTTTTCTCTGGTGTGGGAGAGGGGGAGGTGGAAAATAAATTGTGATTAGCTATTGTTTCAGATTACACCAAGACCTAAGCACTCCTTTCTCCAAATAGCAAATTTTACGTACTTGCAACAAATGGAAATCTCAGCGTAAAACTTGCACAAGCTAGCCGCTGAATGCTGTTGATAAGAACAGAGGACTTACCTGGTCCACCCACTTCAAATAAGGTGATCAGCATACTGGATTCACCCGCCTGGCTATGGCCCTCTGAGAGGCTGCCCCCTGACTGGGGAGCTGACCTCAGTTCTGCTGTCTGCTGAGTTTGCCTTCTCCACCAGGTGCAGCTGGGTCAGGGTCACCTGGAGCCTGGGCTCTAGCATTAAGGAGTCTCATAGACTCTGGGGCTGAGTCTAATGAGCAAAGAAGTGTATCCAGAGCCAGTGGGGCACCCATCTGGTGTTGGGACCCCCTGCAGCTTTTGTAGGGAGTCAGGGCTCACAGCTAGAAGAGCACCCCTTTTTAACAGAAATAGTAATCTCTTGAGGAATATACTAAAGGGTAAAAGATTATGCCACCCCAACATATGCCACTTTGATTTGAGAATCATTTTGAACCGAAGACAACTGAAAAGAAACAGCCACAAGAAAAGTTCTCTGCCCTGGCACTATTTGCCTAAAATCAGGACATAAATTCGTAAAGGTGTCCCCCTCCCCTCTCTATCAGAAGGGAGAGAAGTTAATCACCAGAAATACCTCTAGACCTTATCAGCCACCAGAGGAATTTACATAACAAACCTTACTGACAAGCCCTTCTCTATCATAGTTTCCTCCCCACCACCCCTATATATTTACCTTCTCCCTGCTTGCCTCCCAGAAGCTCAAAGCCCCTTTTCTTTGTCTTGAAAGTTCTCTGCAAATGTATCATTCTTTGTTAAGATGCTATCAAAGCCCAAGTTCTAACCACCCTTTTTGAGTTACTCATCACTGGGTGCTCCCATGTGTATGTGCAATGCACGTGTTAATAAATTTCTGTTTGTTTTTCCCTGTTAGTCTGTCTTTTGTCACTCTAACTTGCGGGGCCCAACTCAATTAACCTAAGAAGCGTAGAGGAAAAATTCTTTACCTCCCCTATCATACCTTAATGTACTTAAGCAACCCCTTATTGGCACCCATTTAGGCTGCCCAGCGTGTTTCCCATTTTTAAAAAGTAAGTGAACAAGCTTATTGAAATACCTACTGTCTTAGCTTTCTCTTCCGTGAGACAAGGACTTTAGTGCACATGGATTATTTAGGAGATCGTTCCAGCAAGCAGAGGGGGGAATGGGGAGTGAGACGGGACAGGAAGGCAGGCAGTACAGGTGTGTTAATGAGCAGGTGACCACAGTGGTGACCTGGGACTCAGTCCTGCTGGGCACCATGGAAAACTACAGAACACATGGCTCTGAGTCAGCCCCCAAGAGGCAAGAGGGAGCTGGAGTATTTGTACACCAACACCCCAGATGCTCCAAGGGCATCGGTTCCCCGTCACTGACAGCCTGTACTCCACAAAAGGGCAGAGCAAGCCTTAATGAGGCACTGGGGAGGTTTGGCTATATTGGGAGAGGCAGCTGGGCTTCTGTTAGTGTGGTCATCTGGGCGGCTCAGCTGTTCCAATAGGGAGCCACCATGTACCTTCCAAGCTGTGAAGGAAGACTTTGTTATGTTTGTTCCCAGATTAGTGAAAATGCATTTGAGGTGCTTATGAGGGGTTTGGGGAGACCAGCAGGGTTTGTAGAAAGGGTGTTCCCATATACTGTTGGTAGAGGCATGAACGGGGAAGTAGCAGAAATGATGCTGTAAATGCAGCTGTCTCTCGAATTTGTCCCTTCTTTGCTAGGCCACAGAGACCACTGCCAATGTGCAAGCTGCAGTCATGGTGAAGCTGACTGTGCGTGGGGACAGGCCGGAGTGGACACTGCACAAGCAGGTAAGACATTACAAGAGTGCAAAAAGAAGCCATGTGGAGCGGGCTGGGAGGTGGCCGTGGGAATGCATTCTGTGGGAACAGGAATTCATTCATTCATTCATTCATTCATTCATGTGTTCATGCGTTCATCACCCAATATATTTTTGAGCAACGACTCTGTGCTAGGCCCTGAGAATGCAGCCATGAATAAAACAAAGTCCCACTCTGTGGCAGTTCCATGCCGGGGATCTTTGAGATGTGTTCTGAAGAATGACCCAATGGGTTGTGGTGACTGCCTGGGCACAAAGGATGAGCAAGAGGAGAGAACCAAGGGTGAACCAGTGTGTGTGTGTGTGTGTGAGAGTGTGTATGTGAACACTGCCAGCCATTCATTCAATGTCAAGAACTGCACTAGGTGTCAGGGATGATGATAACAATAATGATAATAACAGCAATAATAGTCATAATAGCTGACGTGCTGAACACCGTTATAAACCCTTTGCCTGAGTTATCTCATTTAATCATCTGAACAATTGCATAGATGGGAACTATTTTATACCCATTTTCAAGATGAGAAGATTGAGGCACATCAAATGTATGTAACTTGCCCACAATTGCCTAACTGGTAAATGATGGAGCCAGATGTGAGTCCAGACAATGTGGCTTGGCTGTCCTGAAAGGCTTAAAGTCAGGTGTCAGAGACAGATAGGAAAAGCAAGAAAGGAGGACAGCTTTGCATGCTTTGATGGAAAGATGCCCAAAGGAGTGCCATCCTTAGCAGCCTGGGCAGAAGGGAGGGCCAAGAGATCAGAAGAAATGTCCTGGAGGATATGACCCTTGATCAGAGTCCAGGAAGATGAGTAGATGCCAACAAAGTGAAGAAAAGGGGAGCGTATTCACCGGAGGGGAGGCTCCAGGGCTCAGCTGAGGCAGGTATGCGGGAGACCTGGGCAGGAGGCTACATGTTCTAGGGAAGTTGGACAAGGGGGTCCCCTGCCTGAGAGCTCAGCCTCTCCTCTGTGGCCCAGCCCTTCCAGTCTGCCCCCAGACCCGCAAAACAAAACCTAGCTAAATCAAAGTCCCAAAGGATACTGGAGCCACCTTCGAGGGTTTGGGACCATCCCATCTGAGAAGAGTCCTGATAAATGTGACTTCCTCACTCTCACCATAAAGCAGGCATCTGCTCATGCTCCTAGAAGATGGGCACCTGGGCGGCCACCCGCTGATTCCCCACGTCCATCTGCTCTGAGTCCAGGGAGCTGTTCTGTTGGCTGGAGAGACAGTGTTTATGGGAGATGAGGAATGAATCAACTGGTGAGGAGAGGCATCCCCCTGAACTACAAGGACCCTAAGAGGCGTTAGCAGGGCAGGAACACTCATCAGTTGCAGCCAGAGAGCTTACAAAATCACTGGAATTGGCGAGCATGTGAGGAGTTTTAGAAACCGCCACTCAAACTTCCTCAGTGTGTCCATCGATCTGAGACGACAGTTTGGCAGTCAGATAACACCTTCTAGCCGAGCAAGTCCAAGCCCATGGCCCCAGGCACATTAGGTGAATCCATATAAACTTGAGGCTAAGCATTCTGTCCAAGGTTGAGCAGGAAGCCTTTGTGATAGCTGGCAGTTACCGTCCCTTCCACTTTCAATCTCAGCATCTAAACCAACTGTCAGCGGGATGTGGAAAGGTGGCTGCCAGGAAGAACAGACTTTTTTAACAAGATAAATGTGCTAGAGAAGTCCACCCACAGATGCATGTCTCTTAGCAAGAAACTCAACGGTCCATGTTTCCCATGAAGGATCCACGCAGGCAGTGAAACAGAAACAATGAATGAGAGCTGGGTGGACCTTGGTGGCTGACTTTGGGGCTTCTAAGAGACAGAATGGGAGCCCCGGAGCGGTAGTGTAAGGGAAATGAAGACAATGAGCTGATCCTGGGTTTCAGGAGTTTCCCTTCACAGTGGGATTTTCAAAGAATTGGCAGCAACCAGGTAGAAATATAGGATCTGACCTCAAAATAGGGACCTGGAACAAAGGCAAATATATGGAGGTCGCCTCCATGGAAGCATCGAACATGACCAAATTCTTAGCAGCTATGAGTGTAGGAAAGGGATTCTTAATTCATGTCCCATGCCAGGGGGCATGATTTAGGGATCTATAACCCCCCTAAGGTCATATGCAGCATTTTATATAAATGTTACCCAACACGAAAACCGAATTTTTGATTGAGACAGATTTCAGAGTGAGGTTTAGAGAAGAAGGCAGACCTCCTTACAATAGGCGAAGACACAGAAACAGCTCCCCAGTGGTGAGAGAATAAAATGGTCAGGGGTTGGAAAGCAGAGGGGAAGTGTTGAGGGAGGTGGTCCGACTCTCTCCAGAGCCATGAGCAGTGGCTGACTCACACTTCCAGCCGGGCAGCCAAAAGACACCGAGCTGAGGTGGGAGCGCCACCAGGAGGGTCCTGCACTAGGCCAAGGGAAACCAGAGGATGCCCGGGCTGAGGAGAGGGCAAACGAGCAGCTGGAAGAAAGAAACACTGTGCTGTTATGACAGGCAGAATGACATCCCCAACGATGTCCCTGTACTGACCCCTGGTACTTGTGAATAGGCTGCCTTAAAGGGGAAAGGGGACTTTGCAGATGTGAGTAAGTTGAGGATCTTGAGATGGGAAGATTATCCTCAGTTGTCTGAGTGGGTCAGACGTAATCACAAGGGTCCTTGCGAGAGAGAGGTGGAGGCAGGGAGAGGTTGCAAGATGCTCTGCTGCTTTGAAGAGGGAAGAAGGGGCCATGGGCCACGCAACACAGGTGGCCTCCAGAAGCAGAGAAAGGCAAGGAAAGGGGTCTTCCCCTGTGCCTCCAGAAGGAAGGCAGCCCTGACAACGCCTTGAATTGGGGGCTTCTGATCTCCAGAACTGTGAGATCATTCGCCTGTGTTCTTTTAAGCCACTGTTGGTAGTAACCTGTCTCAGCAGCCATAGGAAACCAACACAGCAGCTGAGAGTTGCGAAGGAGTGGCTCCCTGCAGTGGGGGCTCAGGGAGCCAGGGAGGGACCCGCAGGACACCCAGCTTTAAAATTCCACCAGGACACCGGCCCGGTGGCGCAGCAGTTAAGTTTGCACGTTCCACTTCTCGGCGGCCCAGGGTTCACTGGTTCAGATCCCAGGTGTGGACAGGGCACCACTTGGCAAGCCATGCTGTGGTAGGCATCCCACGTATAAAGTAGAGGGAGATGGGCATGGATGTTAGCTCAGGGCCAGTCTTAGCAAAAAGAGGAGGATTGGCAGTAGTTCGCTCAGGGCTAATCTTCCTCAAAAAATAAAAATTCCACCAAGTCCAGAAGCACTGCAGCTGGAGCCAAGGAGGAACTTTCCAGTCCCCGTGCACCCCCCCTTCTTCCCCTAGTCTCAGCACCAGAAGGGTCCTAAGACCTGTGGTTGGTGAGATGGGGGAGGCGGAGTAGATGGGGGAGAAGAAAAAGAAGTAGTCCCTCCCGCTTGCCACACGCAGGCCTCCAGGAGCGGAAGCACAGCTGTAAGCCACATTCAAAG
Source organism: Equus quagga (assembly GCF_021613505.1). Classification (NCBI taxonomy): domain Eukaryota; kingdom Metazoa; phylum Chordata; class Mammalia; order Perissodactyla; family Equidae; genus Equus; species Equus quagga. Next base: position 64,426,361 of record NC_060278.1, read on the forward strand.
CTCTGAGCGTCCGGAGAGACTGACGCCTTAACTACTGGATTGAGGCTGTGTGTACTTTCTGAGAGTGCCACTAAGGTCGCAGGGCACAAAGAACACAGCTAGTCCGTCCAAAGGGACAGTGGGGAGTGAAAATAAAGCCACAGCATGACCACGCCCACAAGTGGAGCCTGCTCCCCAGATGTGGCACATCCTCAGTTTTCTGAGGAGCATCAGCTTCTCCAACGGGGCCCAGGCATCTCCCAAAGTTAAGAACTGTTAACACAAAGGAAGAGGCCAAGGCTTGGGCTTGAGGGAGAGCTTGTATTCCAGCCAGTCGGGAAGTGGGGAGGGGATAACAAGAATCAGAGGGAAGGGCAAGAAGACAGGAAGGATGTGGTGTTCACCCAGCTCACCTGTTCATGCTCCACTGCCCTAGGATCCAGCGTCCCCCACGTCTCCATCGCTTCCTGTCACTCCAGACCTCCCACGGCCCTGGCTGAGGTGACCTCAGTGGCAGGAGGCCCCTGGCCTGGCTTCCACCCAGATACTGCTGGGGCAGCAGGAGCGGGTGTGTTGCTGAGAGAGCAACCCCCCAACAGGGAAGAGACGGGTGTTTGCATGAGTATGTGTGTGTGAAACACAAACCTAAGTAAAAAGAATGAGGGCAAGTGGGAGTGAGCTCGCCGACCACCGCGAGGTCTCCCTGCTCTTCGTCTGGTTCAGCTGCAGACAAAGAGGGAGGGGAGGAAAGCTGTGGGTGTCCACCACAGGCTGGCTTAAATCCGGCCAGGCCAGAGGGGTTCAGTGGGAAGCACCCAGCCTCCAGCAGGCCAAGCAGGGAGCGCTTCCTACTCCTCCCCAGCTGAGGGATGATGGGCAGACCCTGGCAGGCCCCACGGCTCCTGCTGGCCATTCTGGTGGCCTTGGTGGCCTTTACCTGCCGAGCAAGGAAGAAAACCTTTTTCAGTGTCCAAGAAGTGCCTGCATCAGAAAGCTACGTGATAGCTACCATGCAGTTTGTGACCGAGGAGTTCAACAAGGAAAGTGATGACAAGTACAGCTTCCGGATTGTGCGAGTGCTGAAGGTCCAGAAATGGGTCGGTGTGGCTCCCCTCCCCCCTCCTCCCCATACCCCTCTGCCAGGATTCTGCTGCAGCTCTGGAGGAAGTCCACGCAGGTGAAATTCAGCCTCATTTAGTTCGAAGTGGGCATTTTAAGAAAAGCATAAATTCACTGGTTAGACGAAGTTGTCACTTAAATGATACCCAAGATCAGAGGTCAGCACATTACAGCCCAAGGGCCAAATCTGCCTGCTGCCTGCTTTTGTATGTAGTTTTCTTGGCACCCAGCCGCATCACGTGTGTTCACGTGTGTTTCGCACTATTCTGCTTTCACACGCCTTCTCAGAGTTGAGTACTTTATTATCTGGCCCTTTGCAGACAAAGTTCACCGAGCCTTGTCCAAAAGAATTAGCATCATTTGGCTTATCCAGGGGCGACTTTGCCCACTGAGTGGTTTCTGGTGAATTCTCCTCGAAGGACAAAAGGAGACATGGGGGCCAGATAGGAAGGGGAGAGAGGAGCCCACCTAGCTGTCCAGGATGGGTCCTTGACCTTGGGCACTGTGTAAAGGACTTCCCACCACCAGAAGCTACACAGAAGGGAGAAGAAGTCCTTTTATCTCCTTGCCACTTGCTTCCCACAGATTACTGACCATATGGAGTATCATGTGAACTTAGAGATGCGGCGGACCACCTGCCAGAAGCTGGAGACTGAAAATTGCACCTTTCAAGAAGGGGAGCTTTACAAGGTACCGGGTGAAAGTGCATTCACTCAGAAAGGATTCATTTTTCAGTGGGGTTTTCTCTGGTTTTAGGATAATATGAGGTAGGATTATTGGGGATATATTCAAGCTTGCTTGAAAAGAATGCGTCGATAACACCTCCTTTCTCCAAGCGGAAAGTGAAGGTGAAAGCGGCTGGCTCCTGCCTGGCAGACACTGCTCCTGTTGCTGAAAAGATTATAGGGAGGTTGGAAGTGTCCAGAGAGAGGAGCCAAGTGGCTGAGCTGCAGTGGGCTGCTAATATTTTAGCAGCCAGTGGGACCTCTCTGGTGCATCCAGCTGAATATCTGAACATCAGCTTGATGAGAACATGCAATCACTGGGCTACCAACCTCTATTCCTTTCATCCAGCACTGTTTGGGCAAAGAGGAGGAAGAGACGAGAAAATGAGTTCAGACATAGTTCAACTGGTGGGCTGTGGGGAGAGGGGACAAACCTACATGTGTGCGACCTGCTGAGGAGCCACCTCCCCCAACAGTGGCTTAGTCCTCTATATGCTTTGTCCCCCCCTAGTATTGTCACACCTGAGGGAGGATGGCCAGACCACCATCACTGCAGTGTCATAGTCAGGGTGGGCCCACATGCAGAGGGGCCTTGAAGGTCTCAAATGCTACAGGCCCTACAAATCACTTCTCTTTAACCAAATGAATTAAAATGAAGATGTCCTCATTTTATGATTATATGTCCCACTTTGCTTGGAATAGTCCTGATTCATGCCTAGCTTCTTAGAGTAATCATTAGCAGCATCTCCATTTGCTTGCAATGTATCTTGGTTCATAAATTACATGGTCACCCTAGTTAGAAGGCCTGGATATTCTCAACACAGAAATGTGTCCATCCATGGGCTCTCTCCTCACTTTTTACTCAGTAATTCTTCAAAATCTAGCAAGGTAGAATTTTTTAGTTCTTCCCTGGAGGAGATGATGAAATCTATGAAAAGCATAACTGAAGATAAAAGTAAAGTAAAAATAGACGATCTTATTGATGTGAGAGATGGAATTGGTGAAATTAGTATTCTGATTTCTATTTTAGGAAAAATATAAATTTTTCAGCCTCCCATCCCACCCTGCTCCCCACCCTAGGCTTTCAAATGCAGATCAGGAAAACAAAATTGCACTAAGAAATGATAATTAATAATATGCAAAATGTGTTTATTGATTTCTCATTATGGGAGAAGAAGGCAGGGAAAAAGAAAAGGAAAATGTTGGGAGAGAATGGGGACAAGGGAAGGAGAGAGAGAATGTGATAAATGGACAAATGAAGGAAGGAAATATGGTGGAGACGGATTAGAGGGTAGGTGGATGAATGCGTGGGTGGATGGATGGATGGATGGACGGATGGATGGAGCCAGTAAGAGGAAGTGTGAAGTAAACAACACATGGGTAACAATGAAGAAGCAAAAGAAGCAGTAGTTCCCATGGTGACTACGGGTGGGGGGGACACTTTACCTCTAGGCTCCAATTCTGACCACAAACAGAGGGACATATTCTGGGATGATCTCAGCCCTAATTCTATTAAGTGAAGGAAATAAAAATAAAGGTCAAAAACCACATCTAGACTGAAGGCATGTTGAGATGGTGTCATTTTACCTATTCACATGCCTTCTATCCTCTTCTTTCTCTTTTAAATTTTCACCTTGCGTGTTGATCTTTCTTAAATATTGTTTTTGTTTTTGTTTTTGTTTTTTAGCAAATTGATTGCTTCTACACAGTGTATGTTGTTCCCTGGTTTGAAAAGTACAAAATTCTGACCAAAAACTGCACCAATGGCTAGGTGTCCTGGAGCACACACCTGCGGCCACCATATGTGAGAGTACCCTGCGATGAGCAGCGATTCTCAACATAGAAATAAATGTGTGTCAACCTGTTCTCTCAATGCTGTTAGTGTGTATGATTCCATTCTTTTTTTTTCCCAAATTCATCAGCTTATAATAATATAATCTGAAGTTTCTCTGGGCCAGGGCAGCTTTGGCATCCAAATGAAGTGACATGAATAATTTCTGGCCTTATAGCCTATACGTACATGACAGCAGAACTTCAACTCCATCCTTATATCTAGTAGGATTCTTTAGATTTTAAAACAAGAAGAAGAAGATGAGAAGAAGGAGAAGAAGGAGGAGGAATGAAGCTCAAAGTCACTTAACTGAACAGCCAAGAGATATTTGCAAGTATGGCTTATGATGGCATCTCTGAGAGGCTCAGTGAAGAGTATCTCCTTCCTTGTCTAAAGTACAAAACAGGGAGAAATAATATAAGTAATTTAAAAAGTTGAGGGCCAGGGCCAGCCTGGTGGCAAAGTAGTTAAGTTCACATACTCTGCTTTGGCAGCCCCAGGTTCGTGGATTCAGATCCCAGGCTCAGACTTACACACCCCTCATCAGGCCATGCTGTGGCGGTGACCCACATACAAAATAGAGCAAGATTGGCACAGATGTTAGCTCAGGGCCAATCTTCCTCACCAAAAACTAAAACAGATGAGAGTCTTTGTTACTGATAAGGACTGGTTTGAGAGATGTGCCTTATCTTTGCTGACAAGTGCACTTTCCAATATCAAGTTCTAGAATTACATTTACATCCCCAGCATCAGCAACGTTAGACCACAGCAGGTGCCTCAGAGACAGATTCCTCTCCTTGGAGGTATCTAGCAAAATATATGCCCCATATGGAAAGGAGGACGACCTGGGTTACAGCACCCAGCTTGTTCTTCCCAAAGAGACCAACCAGATTAACTCCTCCAGGAGAAGACTGATTGAGGACAGAGAGGAACCAGGAACACTACGTTAATGGAGCTCCCTTCCATGAATGGCACATTAGCAGTGCGGAATAAGTATCCCACACACAACAGCTTGATTCAGGATTTCAAACAATGTCACCTACCTCATCTCTCCACTCCATTTCCTCCATGTGGTCGCAAGGGGGTGCTGGCAACTCACCAGGTCACATCTGTCCTCATTCACATCCAGTAGGAGAGAAGCAGATCTTGTCCCCAAGAGCTCAAGCAAAAGCCCTGGGGTTTAAAATAGCTGGGGAGCCCTAGGGACACTGTGGAACACACACACAGAACATTATTCTACCTGAAGAGAGAGGGAGCCGGGGTATTTATCCAACAGCTCCAGTCAGCTATTGGCTGCAGGGGCATTAATTCTCTGTAACCTCTATTCTGGGGTGGTTGGAGGGCAGAGCAAGCAGGCTGAGAAAAAGGGGGACAGGTGCTGGCATTTGAAACTGGTGTGCACAGAAGGATAAGATGTGAGAGGATATGTACACAGCACCAAGAGGATACTCCCTGCACATGTGAATTGTGACCCGTGATGCATAGTAGCCACACCAAGTGTCTACCAGTGGAAAATAGCTGGGAGCTTGGAAAGAGTAAATTTTTTCCATCTCCTATTCTCCCTACCAAAGTTCTGGAGGGACCCTGTTTCAGGCAGGACCCAAGTGGGATTCCCCTCTGCCATCTGGGAAACCATCTGGGAAAATGTTAACCTACAATTTCTTTATCTTTAACTGAAAATAACAGTACCTATTTCTTGGGGTAATTATAAAGGTTAATAATGATAATGCATGTAAATTGCTTAACATGGTGCCTAACACAAAGCAGATATTCAAGTAAATGTTAACAATTAGTAAGAATACTGGCAGTAGGCAGTACTATTCACAATAGCCAAGATGTGGAAGCAACCCAAGAGTCCATCAACTGATGAACGGGTGAATAAGATGTGGTGTATATGTATACAGTGGAATACTACTCAGCCATTAAAAAAGACATATAGTCCTATTCGCAACAACATGAATGGACCTTGAGGGTATTATGTTAAGTGAAATAAGCCAGACAGAGAAAGACAAACACAGTATGATTTCACTCATATGTGGAAGATAAACTAATACACGGACATAGGGAACAGATTAGTGGTTACCAGAAGGGAAGGGGGTTGAGGGGTAAGCACATATATCTGTTGACTGACAAATAGAGATGTACAACTGAAATTTCACAATGTTATAAACTGTTATGACCTCAATAAAATCAAATAAATTTAAAAAAAGAATACTGGCAGCAGCAGTAGTAATTTAATATTAATCAATGCTCTTCTGGTATGTTGGCTACTTTGTCTGGATGCAGGGATTATTATCCTGGCAGAGACTAAAGGTAAGGCAGAACATTTGTGCCCAATGATCTTATTTCTCAGCCCAGTGAGTTTTAAAATTTTTTTTATGTTGAAATAATTGCAGATTCACAGGAAGTTACAAAGACAGTACAGAGAGGTCTCTTGTACCCTTCATCCAGTTTCCTCCCCCTTGATTGTATCTTATGTAATTATAGAGAGATATCACAACCAGGAAATTGACACTGGTACACTGAGTATATGTGTCATTTTGTCATATGTGTAGATTCATGTGACCACCACCACAATCAAGATACAGAACTATCCCATCACCACAAAGATACTCTGTACTACTCCGTAGTCACATTTCCCTCTCCCTGACCGCTTCAAATTCCCGGCAACCACTGATTTATTCTCCATCTCTATAATTGTGCCAGTTTGAGAATGCTATATGAATGCAATTGTACACTACGTGACCTTTGAGATTTGTCATAATGCCCTTAGGCTCCATCCAAGTTGTTTCACGTATCAGTAGTTTGTTCCTTTTAATTGCTATGTAGGATTCCATGGTCTATTATGGTACCACAGATTGTTTAACTATTTACCTATTTTAGGATGTAATTTTTGTTTTCAAGTGTTGGGCTATTACAAATAAAACTTTATGAACAATCATGTACAGGTTTTTGTGTGGACACAAATTTTCATTTCTCTGGGTTAAATGCCCAGGAGTGCAATTGCTGCATTACATAGTAAAGAATATTTTAGGGTTCTTTTAAAAAACCGTCAAACTATTTTCCAGAGTGGATGTATCACTATATACGTCCTTCTCTATCTTTGGTAATTTTCTTTGTTCTGAGGTCTACTTTGTCTGATGTTAATATACCCTCCTTTACTTTCTTTTGATTAATGTTTGTATAATATAACTTTTTTCACCCTTTTACTTTCAACCTACCTATATCATTATATTTGAAGTTTCTTGTAGACAGCATATAGATGGGTTAAGTTTTTTTAAATCCACTCTACCAAACTCTATCTTTTAATTGGCTTGTTTAGACCATTTATATGTAGTTTGAAATGCCATTTAATGTAATTATTGGTATGTTAGGGCTTAAGTCTGTCATTTTACTTCTTATCCTCTGTTTGTTCTCCCTGCTTTTTTTTCTGTGGGACTTATTTATTCTTCCTTCCTGTGAATTACTTGAACATTCTTTAAAGAATTTCATTTTTATGTATCTGTACTGTTTTTGAGTGTGTCTCTTTGCATGGCCTTTTTAGTGGTTGCTCTAGATATTACATTATATATGCATAACTTGCTGGGCTACTAGTGTCAATATTTTACCAGTTTGAATGAAATGTGAAAAGTTTACCTCCCTTTACATCTTTTTATCATTCTTAATTTACAAATGTCTTAAATATTTCTTCTATGTACATTGAAAACCACATCAGACAATGATATAATTTTTGCTTTAACCATCAAATGTAATTTAGAAAACTCAAGAAAAAGAAAGCTTCTTGTATTTACCCATATTTTTACTTTTTAAACTTTTCCTTTCCGATGTTCCAAGATTTCTTCATATATAAGGTCCTTTCTATTTAGAGAAATTCTTTTAACTATTCTTTTAGAGTAGGGCTTCTGGTGCAAATTCTCTTAGCTTCCCTTCATCTAAGACTTGCTTGATTTCCCCTTCATTCCTGATGGCTATTTTTGATGGCTATAGGCTTCTGGGTTGACAGGGGTTTTTTTCCCTACATCACCGGAAAAATGTGCCACTCTGGCCTCAGTGGTTTTTGATCTGCTGTCATTACAACTGGAGTTTTTTTCCCCCTAAGGGTAAGTTGTCTTCTATTTCACGTTTTCTTCTTTGTCTTTAATTTCCAGAAGTTTGACTCTGATGTGTCTTGGTGTGGATTTCTTTGGGTTTATCCTGTTTAGGATTCACTCTGTTTCTTGAATCTATAGGTTTAGGTCTTTGACCAAATTTGGGAACTTCTCAGCCATTATTTCTTCAAATCGTTTTTCAGCCCCTCTGTCTCCTCTCCTTCTGGGACTTCAATGTGTTAGGTCTTTTGTAATAGTCTCACAAATCTCTGAGGCTCTATTCATATATTTAGTTGACTCTCTCTGTGTGGTTCAGATTGTGTAGTTTCTATTGTTTTCTCTTCCAGTTTTCCCTCCATCCACTGGTGAGCCCAACCATTGAATTTTTTAGTTACTGTATTTTTCAATTCTAAAATTTCCATTTGTTTCTTCTATTTCTTTGTGAGATTTGTTACATCTTTGCTGAGACTTTCTCTTTGCTCACTTGTTTGAAGCATGTTCATAATTGCTCATTGCAGCATTCTTATGACTGCTTTACAATGCTTGTTATGATATCATGATTGTAAGAAATATATATATTTAGTCATTCAGGTGGCCAAAATATGTTTCACAGATATATTTGATCTCCATCCACAGTTCCTGGCTCACAGCTTCCAAAACCCTTAGAATTTCCAGAGTGGTAAGAGCAATGGGAGCATCTTCTATTATAATGTTTGGTGTCTTGTCCTCACTTCCTAAAAATGCTTCAAGGCCATATAGATAAAACGGGGGTCTTGTTTATGTAAATGAAGGTGACTTTTGGACCCCACCCAAGGGTGGGGGCTGGTTGCCAGGAGAACCAGCCAAGTGATCAGAGGATTGGAACTTTCAGTCCTACCCTGATTTCTGGGTAGGGCAGGGGGCTTGAGCTTGAATCAATTGCCAATGGCTAATGACTTAGTCAATTATGACTACGTAATGAAGCCTCCATAAAAATCTGAAGGACAGCTCATTTGCCTTTTTTTTTTTGGAGAGCTTCCACATTGTGGAAGCAGAATGCTTCCATGTGCCACCATGCCAGGCCTCCGGCTATGTGAGGACAGAGCTTCTTTGTTCAGGACCTCCCCCATGTATCTCTTCACCTGGCTGTTAATCTGTATCCTGTAATATCCTTTGTAATAAATCGGTAATCTGGTGAGTAAACAGGTTTTCTTGAGTTCTGTGAGCTGTTCTAGAAAATTAATCAAACCTGAGGAGAGGGTCACGGGAACCTCTGATTTACAGCCAGTCAGGCAGAAGTACAGGTAGTAACCTGAATTGGAGGGGTCATTGGAACCTCCAGTTTGTAGCCAGTCAGTCTGAAGCACAGGAAACAACCTGAGCTTGCAACTTGCATCTGAACTGGACAGCCATCTTGTGAGACTGAGCATTTCACCTATGGAATCTGATTCTATCTCCAGGTAGCTAGTGTCTGAATTGAGCTGCGTTCTCAGACACCCTACTGATGTCCAATAACTTGCTGGTATGCGGAAGCTTCCACATGCACGTCGGAATTGGGTCCAAGAACCCTATGCACTTATCAAATGATGTTAAATCTGTGTCATCTCTATGTTAGCATCTATTCATTATCTTTCCTCATTTATGTTTAAACTTTCCTGTTTCTTAGTAGGACAAGTGATTTTCTATGAAAACTTCAATGTTTTCATATTACAACTCTGAATCTTATTTACATCTCTTTTAGCAGGCATCCTCTGATGGGAAGAGAGGCCACCTCATTACCACCAGGTGGGGATGGAAACCCAGGTTCTCCACTCGGCCTCTGTTGACACATCACAGCTGGACAGGGGTGGGAGTTCAGACTCCCCACTAGGCCTCTGCTAAAGCCACTCTGTCTGGGAGGGACAGGAGTGCCTCATCCTGCTGCCCGCATGCCTCTTCTGACACCACCTCAGTGGGAAAACAGAAGTCCAGGCTCTCCACAGGGTCTTCACTATCACCACAGGGAGGAGGGGGCTTGTCACCACCCAAAAGGGATGAAAGTGTCAGCTCCCTACTTGGCCTTTTCTAGCACCATCCCAGTGTGAGTTTTGGGCTCCCCATTGCAGTCTCAGGACAGTGAAGGTTTAGGCTCCCTACTCAGCTTTTGCTGGGTGGGAGGGTTGTGAGCTTCATTTTTTTCCTGTGGTGCCTGGCAAGAGCAGAGCAGTTATTGTCTACAAGTTTTCTGTCCTAATGAGCTGCCCCTTTCCTGGTCCTTTGGCTAGAAAGAGCAGGCTTTTATTGAGGCATTTTTTTTCTGTACCTATCGGCATTTCCAGGTTGCCAGCCCTTTATCCTCAAGTCTGAAACACATGAAGCAAGAAGAAAACCTGGTGTGTTAACTTCCTGTAGCTGCTGTAACAAATTACCACAAATTTGGTGGCTTAAAACTGAGAAATTTGTGCTCACACAGTTCCGGAGCCATGAAGTCTGAAATAAAAGCTATTAGCAGGACCATGCTCCCTCTGGAGGGCCTGGGAGAGACTCTCTTCCTTGTCTCTGCCAGCCTCTTCCTGCTGCTGGCATTCCTGCGCTGTGGCCGCATCACTGCCACCTCTGCCTCATCTTCACACGCCCTCTCCTCCATGTGTCTCTGCCAAATCTCTCTGTCTCTCTCTTGTAAGGATCTGTCCTGGGTCGTTTAGAGGTCAGGGCCTGGACTCCCCATTCCTGTCACACAGGCCCACCTTGTGCCGGTCCCTCCCGGTTGCCGTTTACAAAAACAAGGTAAGCAGGTGGTATGGGGAAAGTTCACTTTAAAAATTCAAAGCAACGCCATAAAGTTTGGTAAAATATTATTAAAAAATTGAGTGCCCCTATGAAATCACATAAAATAAAGGTAGACACAAAACAATTAGGCCATATAAATAAAAGACACAAAAAAGTAAGAATTTAGAGGTTGAACAAGGTTTAAACAATAATTAAGTAACAGAGTGGTAAACTAAGTAAAAAACTTAAAAAGTTAAAAGATCTTGAGTAAATTATCTAAAGACTGAACACGGACACATCATATTATCCACCAATTCCACTCCTAGCTGTGTACCCAACGGAACATGAGTGTGTCCACCATTAGACATTGTACACATTTGTTTATTTTTAGTAGCTATTATTCCTAAAAGTTAGAAACTACCCAAAAGCCCATTATCAGTAGAGTGAATAAACAAATTGCAATATATTGTCACACAATGGAATTCTACACAATAATAAATGTGAACTACAAGTACACACCACACGGATGGATTCATAAATATGTTGAGTAAAAGAAGCCAGAAACGAAAGAATACACACTGTATGATTCCATTTCTAAAAGTTCAACCAACAGGCCAAACTCAGCTAGGATGTTAGGATCTGGACAGAGGTTATCTTTGGGGGCTCCTCCCCTGTAAGGTGGAGGTCAAAATCTCTGTTTCACTGGGTTGTCATGACGATCAAACAAGAGAACGAGGGCAGCAGGCCAGTGCCAGGGGCCTGGTCAGCCCTCAATGAGGTTGGATTTGCAGGACTGGATGCTTCTGTCTTCCCTCTTCTTCGAACAAGAGTTTCACCCCCTTTAACTCTTCCTCTCCACCTCCCCTGCTCCCTCAGGCCTCCTGGGAAAATTTGAGGTTCTTGCTTGTGTGTTTACTTTTCCCCCTTAGAAATACTCTCTCAAGTTGGAGTTATGACTGTGCTGGTGGGACTGGCCCCTGGGGAGGAGACCAACTGGTCTAGTGGTATATCTCAGCCCACATCCACTCCTCGTTTCTGGTCCGGTGTGTGCCTCTCTGCTTGACTGTGAGTACACAAGGGAGGACACCAGAGGTCTCATTCCACCAGCAGTGAGCACATGGGACACTCAGGAGCTCTTTCTGAAGAAGTGAGATCCCACGGCCAGCCCAAGACCACTGCCCTTGAAAAGACCTGCTTGCAAAGTGGGCCTTGGCTGGAGTGTGGGACTTCAGACGATAAACAGCTCCCTACATTGATATAAACCTTTCCCTGAATGATAAGAGGGCCTCGCTTTGTCTATACTGTTTGTACAAACAATGTGATTTATGCTGAATACCTGCTTTCCTTGTGGGAGCCTGAAATTTTGGTACATGGTAGGCAGATGCTGCCTGTGTGACCAGCTCCAGGGAAAACCCATGGCGCAAAGCCTCTACTGCACTTCCCCAGCAGACAGCATTTCCCACAGTGGCCTGTGTGACCGCACTGGGAGAAGACTCTGGAAGCCTGCCCTTGGCTTCCTATGACTTCTTCCCACACACCTGTTCCTTCTGCTGATTCTACTTCTTATCCTTTCACCTTGGTAAATCATGGCCTTGACTGCGGCTCCAGGCCGAGTCCTGGGGATCCTCCCAGTGAGTTACTGAACCTAGGGGTGGTCCGGGGGACCTTGAACACACCCACAAAGACATGCCTCAGTCACAGAGTTGTATGTGTGTAGAGAAGAAACAGAGCTTGCCAAGCTCAGGCCAGAGGTCACGAGGTGCCTGGATGGCCCAAAGCCTCAGAGAGACGGCTGAAGTAGAAAATATCATGAGCTTCCCCAAAGAGCTGACAACCTTCTGCTCAAACTGCGCCAACCACCAAAGACCACCGAAAATACACGAGTGTGTGTGAGAGTGTGAGAGAGTGTGTGAGAATGCACGTCTGAGAGTGAGTGCATGTGACAGCCTGCAGTGCGAGTGTGCATGTGTGTGCTGTGTATGAGTGTGCTATGTGAGTGTGCATGCGTGTGTGTGTGTGTCTATGTCTGTGAGTGGGTGTGTAGCGAGACCCTGATGAGGGAGATGTACTCCTTTCTGAAGCCTATAACAGAAAGTGCACGGGGGCAGTCTAGGGTTTCATCAAGGAGCTTTACGCAAACACACTTAGGCCTCCAGACAAGAGTTGTTCCAGAGCTGGTAATAGTTCATCCAGGGCACAGTGTATACCAAAAAATCACAAATGAGACTCTGTGGGAGGAGAAAGAAAACAATCAGCTTCAGGGAAATATTTTTTGGAGGTGAACAAAAAGCTCCTGCCCCCTCAGGCCCATGTCTTGGGAGTCTGGACCCCTCACTGAGGTTGCACACTGACCATGGGGTCACATGGTCGGGGGGCGGTGGCCAGGCCCAGAACAGGAGTCTCCCCCTGGTCTCCCCCTCCCCAGCTAGAGAGGCACTCTCCCCCACATACCACCCCAGCCCTCCCACACTGCACCCAGGCACAGGGAGAGACCCTGTATCTGCCAGCTTGCAGGTGATGCCACCAGGAGGGACTAGGAAAGGGTGGGCAGAGTTTGGAAGACAAGGAGGCAACTGGACAATCCTCAGGGATCTGGAGAGTGCAAGCCGAGACCAGATTGAGGTCCCCAAGGAAAGTAAGCGCTGCTTCTACGTGAGGGCCAGGGAATGGGCTGGGTGGGCAGGAGTCCAGTGACCAGGAGGCCTGGGGCCAGGTGGGTTCCAGCACAGAATGGGAAGACTGCCCAATTAGAGAGCTTCCTCCCGTGCCCAAGGGCCTCAGACGGCATCAGGCAGCCTTGGGGCTACGCCCTAGCCCCACCCCAATCCACACAGCGGGAAAAGCTGTCAATGTCCAACTTGTGTTTACTTGTAAAATTTTTACTTTTTTCCCTCTTGATCATGAGTCCCATCCAACACACCTTTTGCAGATCCTTCTTGCTTTGAACAGGACATGAAGGACTTTCTGTGCTGTTCCTCTTGCATTTGGTCCGGCTAATCTTCACGGTGACCATATACTCCACTCCCGTCGTCAGCTACCAAGAAGCAATGGCACTGTTAATTTTGACTCCAAGCATCCAGTTGCTGACTCTTTCCAGGAAAAATTAGGAAGGAGAGTGATGCCCCAGGAGCCACAGTCCCTGTTCCTAGAGCTCATCCACCAAAAGCACGGCTCTCTCCTCCCCTCCCAGGCTGGAGGATGCACAGTTGCGACTGCAGACCCTGGTCAGTGCCCAGCATAGGTGGAACCCATTCTCTTGCTCTGGACTGGCTTCACTGCTGCAGCCACAGCAGTGTCTCCACCTGTCTCCCTTGTGTCCTTGGGACGAGGGAGGCTACACAGCTCGAGCTTGGCTGCTCTGCAGCTCCAGCACAGCCCCCAGTCTGCACACAGGGTCCTCAGAATGCATAGAGCCACACCTTGTCTCTCAGCTCTCTCAGTTCCCTTCATCCATGTCCTCCCTCCCTGCTCTCCTTCCCAACAAACCTGATGGGAGGCAGTTTGGCAACACAGCTAAAAACATGGGCTTAGGAATCAAATCAACACGGGGCAAGAGGTCCCCATCTGCTAATGCTGTGATCCCGGGCAAGCGCCTCGCAACTCCAGTGTCTTCACTTACAGAGCACAGATAATAATTGTGCTTGCTCAAGGAGCTGTTATGTGGGTGAAAGGGAAGCGTGTATTTCACTGAGTGCATAAAACTAATTTTAAAACAACTTAATAATTACAAATTATTAAATGTTTTAGCAAAGTGTCAGGAACATTACTCTGAAGCAGCTGTGGAGTTGGGAGAGCGACAGAACAAAAGACAGAAAAATTGTGCTCAAGTTCTGGTTTAATCCCCTGCCATCTCTGTCACCTTGGCCAACTCCCTCTACCTACCTGAGTCTCAGTTTCCTCAACTCAAAAATGAGAATAGTGTCAACTTCTTCCGAGGGTATGTGCGAGTGATAAACACACCCCTGTTTCCTGTTACTGTGCTTTGTCTTCTTGTATTTACATTCAAGTATGAGGCTGTGAAGGCTTGCGTGGTTAAAGATAGGGAAAGCCCTTTGTGGCAGGGAAGCCCCACACCCGGAAAAAAAAACGCTAACAAATGGTTTGGTGATTATTGTTGCCTGTTGGAAGCTGAGCTGGACTCCCCAAGTAAACGTGTGGACTAGAGAGTTCTGCACCGGTGAGGAGAGACGCTCCTGGATGTTCCCTGCTTCCCAGTCCTAGTGTCAGTGGTCAAACCAAATGAGAAGGCTTGGCACTCTCTAGAGTGGCAATAGAGGGAGAGAGTGCTCACACTGCCCCCAGGGGGAAAACATCCCCAGAAAACCTCAACGCGTGCAGGGACAGGGGCTGAGGGCAGTACGGCCATCCTGGTCCCGGCATCCACCAGAAGAACCTCAGGATGCACGGCTCTTGTGCTCTTCATCAAAGGACAGTTCCATCCAGGCAATGGCATCTTGCAGGGTTAGTGCCAAGCGCTTTCACACTGATCTTCAGCACACTCTGTATGTATGAAGAAACTAAAATCGCTGGCTGTAAATTTAACTAACGTTCCAGGCTGTGAAGCGTCTTCTTATTCGTTATTAGACTTGATTGTTGATAACAGGAATAATCCTAACAATAGAAATATTCTCACAAGTGCCGCTTCACTCTTTACAAGTGAGGAAACTGAGGCCTGGAGAGTATGGATAGCACTTGACCAAGATCCCACAATGACGATGGGGGACCTGGAGCCCAGGCACAGGCAGCACACCGTGCCACCTCCTGAGCCCCTCTGTCAGGGATTAGGATGGACACAACCACGCAGCCACAAGTGTGGAGATGCCCAAGGACCCTTGCCCCAGGTCACCCAGCTACCAAGGGGCATACTCGTTCTGTCCAGTCATCCATTTGAATGACATCAAAAGTTTGCTCACAAGCAATTCTTTTAAAGTGAACTGTTAATGACAATGGATTGATTCCACAGGACAGGCCTCCTCAGATTCTCAGATTCATCCTTGAGAAGACAGATGGGGAAAACAAGCCAACTTCGAGAAGAACTTGGCTGCCACCTTGTGGCCAAGTCACCTCAATGTTCTTGGCCCTGACAAGCTGCCATCTTGCGGCAAGAGTGTGTGACGGAGATGGGAACAGGCTAATGTCTTCATGGTGTGACATAAGGCCATTTGTGTCATACTAACACTGTTCACCCCTCTCTGCCCCTACCCTTACTGGTTTCTCCTATTCCCACTGCCCCTATTTCTGACCAGAGCACTTTTCTCCTAGTGAGCTATTTTTTCCAAATTGGCTCTGCCCCAACTTATATAGTTTACTATCTGAACTTGAGGGCAGCTTGGACCAACAAAAGTGGTTTTCAAACAACTTCTCTTTCCTCTGTCATCCTTCAATTGATATATTTCAGAGAAATATAATATATAAAACTAACAAAAAGAAAGATGATCTGTGTAATTCCAGGTTTATGTGGAACACAGCTAGGAAGTGCTTCCCAAAAAACCCGATAAAGACTTAGATTTTACAGTCTTGGACACTGAAATATTATTGTTCCGGGAACCTGCTATCACTTTGATAGGACCTAATTTCAGAATGAAAGGCAATTCTTCCCAAGGAAGGCCTGTTGAGAATCTCAGGGGACGTTTTTGCTCCAGACTAAGAGTAAGAGAGTTGGGATCTCACTCCAGGCCTTAGGCTAGCATCTTGGAAGGGTGACTAAGGCAACACTGGGGCCTGAACAGCTCTAAAGCACATCCATGCCAAGTGAGGCCACTCGCCACTTGGTGAAACCATCACTTCAGTCTCTCTGGGAACCGCAGGGTGTCCCCACTTGTTTGAGTGGGCAAGAATGGGGGCAGTGTGCACATCTGGAGAAACTGAGGCACAAACCTGCATCTGACTGCGAAGTAGCTTGTCAACTCCAAATAAGTAGGTGTCGTTACTAGCATTGTTGTAGGTTTCAATGAAGAATTTGAGCGTTGAATTTATGTTTTTCTGACTCATGGACTTCTCTTGGAAGCCTCCCCACCTTTGAAAATGACCCAACTTGGCCGCCAGGACCAAGGCAGCCAGCAGCAGCAGAGGGCTCCTCCAGCATCCAACTCCCATCTCCACAGCTGAGAGACCTCCTATCCACGGCACCTTCCAGGGTGGGGAGGCGCCAGGCTGTGGTTTGCTCACTCTCCAGCGGCAGCCCTCGCCAGCACAGGCTTCCCCAGGAGATGGCCTGCCTGCATTTAAACAGAGATTGAGACTGGAACTCATTCTTCCAAGGCTCTGCCCACAATATGACCAAAGGACCAACCAGGGAAATCTCCTGGCATGGCTGCCCAACCCACTCTCAGCTCAGTACATTTTCCACACATCTATGACACCCGCTCTGTTCTCTGGCGATTCAGGCAAGCATAATTTCCAAACACCTGCCAAGATGGACAAGACCCTCCCCTGCCTTCACACGTAAGGTGTATTATTGACTCTGCCTCGACTTATAGTCTACTATCTGACCTTGAGGGTAGCTTGGAACTGCGAGGAAGAAAGCTCCCAGAACAGACCTTTACAGTGCTAGGTACTAAGAGCTGGTATGTGGGGTAGAGAGCGCCATTTGTGGGAACTGGGGAAGGCTCATGGAGAAGGTAATATCTGAACTGAGATCTGAGGAATCAGGGACACGAAACAGGGCGTGGTACATTCTACTTATCTACTGCGGGTTCCAGCCGTCTAACTCAGCCATCAACTACTCCCTGCACTTCCTCTAGGGCTGGGTTCCCTTTACTCACCTGCCACCTACCCACCACAGATATCTGCCTGCTGGATCCCACTGTGCCTGCAGGCCCTGGAGCTAGCACTTGCTGTCTTGGTGAGATCCCAGCGGAGCTTTGTGAGGTAATCCCAGCCTCCCTGTGAGGGAGGAATAAGCTGTAAGCCTTATTCAGAAATGAATAAATGGGTGTTGCCTGTGGAGAGGAGGAGATTCTCCTCTCCCCTCTTTGGGTCTCTGGCTGGGTCTAAGAATTAAACTGACATAGGCAGATTAACAGGAGGAAAGCATACAAATTTTATTGAATTTTTACATCTACGTGGGAGCCTTCACTAGAGAATGGAAACCCAAAGAAGTGACCAGAGCAGGAAGCTTTTATATCTTTTAGACCAAAAAAAGAATAAATTTGTGAAGAATTGACAAGACAAAGGGGTTTTGCTAGGGGTAGGTAGTCCATGGTGAAGAGGTAACAAGGTCTGTTTGTGCAGCCTGCTCGACCCTAGGTCCCCTGTCTCTGGTGACAGGGTGTCCTTTGTCCTCCTGGAACAGAGAAGGCCCTTTCCCTGCCTTCAGGGAGCGAGGGCCAGTGGGGAGGTCAGAGTGTTCTGCTGGCTCCTGCCATTTTCTTAAACTCCCTCAGCTTAAGATATTTGATTTGCCAAGGTGCCATATTTTGGGGTAACCTGTCCTGAACCCACGACTTGCACCCATAAGAGCTCCTTATTTTTGAAACACTCATTAAGTGGGATCCTGAATGGGGTCCTGCTCTGGAAAAAGGACGTTAGTGGGACAATTGGTGAAAAGTGAATAAAGTCTGTGGATTAGTTAATAGTACTGTATGAATGTTAACTTCCTCATTTTCACCATTGCACTGTAATTATGTACAATGCTAACATCTGAGAAAGGGGTGAAGGGCATATGAGAACATTTATGCTACTTTTGTAACCTTTTTTTAAGTCTGAAATTATTTCAAAACAAAGGTTAAAATGTTCAAAAATAAAAAAATGGGACCTTGGTCTTTGAGAAGTGGCATGATTTGGTGGGGGAAGCACGGGTCTTGGAACCCAACTTTCCTGGGTTCCAATCCCTTGCTGGGTGACTCTGGGAGAGCTACTTAGTCTCCCAAACCTCAGTTTCTTCATCTATAACATGAGAATGGAAAAAGCACTACTCTTGGATTGTGGTGGAGACTAAATGAACATCGGCAAAGAATCTGTTCCCAGGCCAGGGATCGGGCGGCCCTCAGGAGCATCCTCTGCGCCGTTCCCCACGACTCTGAACCCGCACACTGAAGCCCATGGTCTGTCAGATCCCCACCGCCCCAGACCCCAGACCACCCTGCCGCATGAAAATCCTGCAAGGACCTCTTCCAACACCCCCTGACCCTCAGAGCCTGCCCTGTCCAGCGGATGGAGGTGACAGCCTTGGAATATCCTGAGCCTGAGCTGCAGGAGTGGCATTTTAAATGGATATATCAGGATTCGTAGGAGTGTGTGCAAGTGCCCAGACCTGGACAAGCTCAGTCAGCCCTGGAAATCTGGGATATGTCTGTCGGACTGAGGACCTGAGGAAGGGAAAGTAGTATTCAAGAGGCCATATTAGGAAGCTTGTGAACATAGGGCTAAACACGTAAAAAATAGGCCTGCTTAAGAAATATGGGCCTTGGCTATATTCATAAAGTAGGAGAAAAGTGAGTCCCTAGTAATTTCAGTGGGATAAAAGGAAAATATAGACTTTGGCTATGTCCTTCAATAAAACCAGAAAAGGGGGACTTTTCATGTCATTCCCGGAGTTACTTGGCTTGCGGCAGCATAACTCCAGTCTCTGCCTCCGTCTTCACATGGCCTTTGTCCTTGTGTCACCTTGTCTCAAATCTCTCTCTTCTTTCTCTTAGAAGAACACCAGTCATTGGATTTAGAGCCTACTCTAAATCCATTATGATCTCATCTTAAGATCTTTAACTTTATTAAATCTGTAAAGACTCCGTATCCAGATAAGTTCACATTCACAGGTACCAGGGATCAGGACTTGGCTCTGCATCTTGGGGGAACACAATTCAACACACTAAAATGTCCATGGGATAAGAAGAAAATAGGGATCACAGGTATGCCCATGCGTGTACTGGTTTCCCATAGCTACTATAACAAATTACCACAAACTTGGTGACTTAACACAACAGGAATTTATTCTCTTTCAGTTCTGGAGGCCAGAAGTCTGAAGTCATTTTTGTTGGACCAAAATCAGGATGTCAGCAGGGCTGTACTCCCTCCAGAAGTTCTAGGGGAGAACCTGTTCCTTGCCGGGTGCAGCTTCCACTGGCTGCCAGCATCCCTTGGCACGTGGCCACATCACTCCAACCTCTGTTTCAATGGTCACACAGCCTCCTTCTCCTCTGTCTGCATCAAATCTCCCTCTCATAGGGATACACAGGTCACATTTAGGGCCCACCTGGAAATTCCAGGATGATCTTCCCATCTCAAGATCTTGAACTTAACCACTTATGTAAAGTCCTTCTTTGCCGTATAAGGTAATATTCACAGGTTACAGAGGTTAGAACGTGGCTATCTTTTGGAGAGCCATTATTCAGCCTGCCACACCATGGATTAGGGGAAGATAGGAGGGCTGATTATTTCCACGGAATAAGAGGAGAACAAGGGCCCTGGTCGTGTCTAGAAAAGCAAAAAAGGGAAATGGACACATCCAGGGAAAGAGGAGGTCCCATCAATTCCATGCTTAACGGGAAGCTAGGTGTCCTGGTTATATCCATGGAATAAGGAAAAAATAGGGCTCTGGCTATGGCCAGAAGTAAGGACAAAGTGGGGGCATGATCGTGCACCAAGGGGAAAATAGCAGTCCTAGTCATGTCCATGGAATAAGGGAAAATAGAAGACTTGGTAATACATGGGATCAGACGAAAATAGGTAGAAGAGTTATAGCTATGAGTCGCAGGAAAACTAAGTAGGACAGGTTATTTCTAGAGACTAAGGGGAAAATAGAGGTTTTGGTCATGTCTATATAATAAGTGGAAAATAGGGGCCTTGGTCTTCTCCACGGAGTAAGGAAGAAATGAGGAGCCTGATTAGATCCACTGAATAGAGGGAAACAGGAAGCTTGGTCATGTCCCTGGAATTAGAGGATAGCAGGTCTTTGGACATTTCCATAGAAAAGGGAAAAATAGGGAACTTGGTCATGTGCATGAACTAATAGGGACCTAAAGGACCTGGCTCTCTATATGGCCCAGTCATGTCCAGAACAATGGGAAAATAGAGGACCTATTTATTTCCATGGAATAATAGGAAAATACATTGCCTGGTTATAGCCATAGGATAAGAGGAAAATAGGGAGCCTGATTATTTCCGTGGAATAAGGGTACATTAGGCAGGCTAGTTATGTTCATGGGAAAAGGAGAAAAAATGAGCCCTGTTCTTCTCAATAAGAGAAGGGGACAAACAAGCGTTGGAGAGGATGTGGGGAGAAGGGAACCCTCGTACACTGCTGGTAGGAGTATAAACTGGTGCAGCCACCATGGAAAACATACGAAGTATCCTCAGAAAATTAAGAGTATATCTACCATGTGATCCAGCTGTTCCACTGCTGGGTATCTATCCAAAGAGCTTGAAAACACAAATGCATAAAGATACCTGCACCCTCTATGTTCATCACAGCACTATTCACAATAGCCAAGACTTGGAAGCAGCCTAGGTGCCCATCAAGGGACAAATGGGTAAAGAAGATGTGGTATATACACACAATGGAATACTACTCAGCCATAAGAAATGATAGAATCCGGCCATTTGTAACAACATGGATGGACCTTGAGGGCATTAAGCTAAGTGAAATAAGTCAGAGGGAGAAAGTCAAATACCATATGATCTCACTCATAAGCAGAAGATAAAAACAACAACAAACAAACACATAGCAACAGAGATTGGATTGATGGTTACAAGAGGGGAAGGGGGGATGGAGGAAGGCAAAAGGGGTAATTAGGTACACGTGTGGTGACGGACTGTAATTAGTCTTTGGGTGATGAACGAGACGTAATCTACACAGAATTTGAAATATATTATGATGTACATCTGAAAGTTATATAATGTTATAATCCAATGTTACTGCTGTAAAAATTAAAATTTAAAATTTTTTTTTAAATTTTAAAAAAATAAAAGAAGGAGAAAATAGGAGCCCTGATTATAGCATGAAATTGTAGGAGATATGGGGCCTGCTATGTCCACGGAGTAAGGAAGGAATGCAATGGGGCATGAGGAAACTTTGGGTGATAGACATGTTCATTTTATGCATTGTAGTGATGATTTTACAGGTGATAGATATGTCAAAACCCATCAAACTGTGCACTTTAAATATGTGCAGTTTGTTTTATGTCAACTATACCTCAATAAAGCAGTTTGGATGATGGATGGATGGATGGATGGATGGATGGACGGATGGATGAAGGGTATGCAGGAATAAACACAGTGCTTTCTACAGAACAGACACTCAGCCTGGGGTCCCTTTCCTGCCACTCTTGTGTTCCTTTTCGTGACCCAGGACACTGAGTGAGAAAGGACTGCCCTTGGCCAGAGCCACATAGGGGCAAATCTGACAAGAGGAAGGTCTGCACCATGGCCCCTCCCACCTGCCTGCACCCAGGCCATCTTCTCATCTGCTGCCACACCACCCAGGGGAAGACAGCTTCATTGGTAGTTGGTTCTTAGGAAAGAGAAAGCATCTTTCCCAAGAGTGCAGCAAACCTGGCCTTCTGTCTCATGGCTGGACCCAGCAGCAGGGCCCCTGCTGGACCAGTGATGGTGGCACATGGATGGGATTCATCTTAGGTTAGCCCATGGCTGTGTGGTGTGTGGGTGAGGTGGTGGGGCCCAACGGGGGCTCTCTGTGAGCTGCACAACTTCCTGGCTTTGCCTATTGTCAACCATGATTTGGAATTCTTTGTCAGGCCTGCTCCCAGGGGACAAAAAAAAGGAAACAAACAAAGGCAGAGTGTGTCCCATCACTGTAAGCTCTGCTCTTGTAGGCTGAGGAGTCTGGAGACCAGGAGTTTCTTGGTTGTGGCTTTTAATTCACTCCCTTGTCCTACCTTTGTCATTTTTGCCCCTTCCCCAACGAACTTCTCAGGCTCCTCCTTGACCTGAGCTCTCAGGTCTGCCCAGATCACCCATCAGTCTGGTCAAAAACCGTTGCTCATCATGTTATGCCTCTGATTGGGAACCTGAAGTGGGGTGCCCTTACTCCCCAAAACAGGAGGGAAACTGTAGGTCATCTAACACATGGGAAGCCATGCCCAAGGATGCCAGCATGTTCCAGGACAGGTAGCCAACTAGGGCATCCTCTGCCCAGCCAGGCTGAGTCCAGACATCCAGGCTGGTCCGTCCTGGTCTCACTGTGCGTCTCGGGCTGCTGTGAATGGTGGGAGAGCTGCAGAATAGGGTCAGAAGTGGGGAAGGAGGCAGCCTTTCTACTGTTGCTTAGCAATCGCTTCACCTTGAGTCTCAATTTCCTCATCTGTAAAATTGGTATAATAGTAAATACCTCAGAGGACTGTGAAAATTAAATTATAAGAGGCACAGAAGTGCCCAGCACAGTGCCTGGTGCATAGGGCTCAACCACGTTGGCTATTTCAGTAGGGAGGGAAATCTCCTCCAGCAGCCATCGAGGTGAAGCAGGTGCAGCTGCCCTGAAGCTTTCCTATGAACTCCTCCCCGAAGCCCTCCCTCCGTCTTCATTGCCACTGACCAGCATCAGAGCTGCGAGAGGCGTTGCAGCACGACCCCCTGTTCATGAGCCTACATCTGCTATTGTGCTTCTGCTCCTCACTCTAGGTGAACAAATAAGCCCTTGCAAATAACTGTGCTGCTCTCATTTGGGTTCTTCTCTCCACCGTCTTTTCTTGTTTTCTTTTTGTAGCACTGTTCAATAAGTTCTTCTTTGTCCCCTAAATCGTCCTAGTCTGGACTGGCTGCTGACTTGGGTATCACCCAGGCAGAAAGCAAAGCTATTTGAGACCCACCCTACTGCCAGCAACCCTTCAACGCCAGCCCAGCAAGGAGCAATCCACAGTATGGGTACCTGCCTGAGTACTCTCCCATGTGAGGCTGCAGGGGAGCACTGCCCAGGCCACCAGTGGCAGCCCTCACTGTGACCCTGAGCCCTTGTCCCTAGGGCTGCACTGAAGGACGTGGCAGACCTTGGCTGGAAATGCCTGCTGGTCCTGGGGAGCAGGCCAGCAGCCGGTGCATAATGTCAACAATGACAAGGTGGTGCTAGAGATGGCTAAGAGCTGGCATTGGCAAACAAGGCCCAGTGTACATTTTCTCTTTCCAGACTAAGAAAACTGAGAAATCATGAAGCTCAGAAAGTCGGATGTGTCATAAGAGGCCAAGCCTTCTCACTGTCTCCATAGGACTTCCACCTGGCATCGAGGATGGCAGGGTTTGTCTGCAGGCCGCTGTCCTCATGCAGCCTTTGGTCTCCTCTCTGCAGATGTTTTCCATAATCCAGTATTGGTTCGCCAGCTCCTGCACAGACCACTCTATTTAAATAAGCATCAATTCCCATGTTGAAAGCAAGTAAAAAGCGCACAGTTTCTGCAGGCTGCCACGCCCCTGCTTCTGCTTTTCTCCTGCTATCTTTCTGTTTTTCTGTGAGCAGACAATCGTCCTTCTGAAGTAATGAGCAGCAAAAGCTGAAAAGGGCCAAGACCCTGTTGGAACATTCTTCAAGTCCTTTGCCCATTTTTTCGCTTTGGTTATTTGTCTTCCATTGATTTGTAGGATTTTCATGTCCTTAATAATAATTATCTTGGGGTACATGTGCTACAAATATCTTTTTCTGGGTTGTGACCTTGTCTTTTCATCTGAGTTATGCTACGTTGGTGAAAAGAAATTCTTAGACTTAATGCAGGGAACGTATCGACTTTTTTTCTCTTAGAGTTTGCAGTTTCAATGTCTTATTTAGGAAATCAAGGTCATAAAGTTACTTTCCTATATTTTCATTTAAAACTTCTGAAACTTTTAAAGTTCAGCATTTCACATCATATCCATAACCATCTAGATTTCTGTGCATGGTGTGTGGTGATGCTTTGTTCAGAAATTTGTACCCACGTTCAAGAGTCAGACTGGACCAAGACTGTTCTTTCTCACACGGGCCTTTTCTGGTCTGGGTTTCAAGGTTATACCAGCCTTGCACAATGAGCTGGGGAGCGAGTGTGTCAGTCAGGGTCCCCACAGCAAACAGAGGCACACGCACCATAGGAGAGTTTATTTACAGGGGGTATTTACAATTCTGCAGGTGCAAGGGAACTCCAGAGCCATTACAGGGCCGTCATTTGCTGAAGGATGAGGGAGCCCATCTAGATGTCAGGCAGCCTCAGGTGCCACCCTGTGGAGGGCCCAGGGGACAAATGCCATGATCTCATTCACCTTCCACTCCCCGCCTCTCGCCGGGCACCTCCTTAGCCAAACACAATAAGAAGTCAGAGGGCATGGGAGCCCCACTGATGGAATTCATACAGGTCAGCGTCCTGGGGCAGAGAGCCGCATAAAGCTGGCTAGTGAGTGGGACTAGAAAGCAATGTGATCTGACACAGGGAGATTTCCCTCTGTCTTAATTCTCTGGAGGAGTTGCTAGTTTTTTATTTTCTTTACTGTTTCTTTGAAAGATTGGAAAAGAGAGATTCTATGATCTGGCTTCATTTCATTTTCTTTGTCCAGACTCCCTCCCAATGTTTAGTCAGTTCTCGCCATTTGAGGTAGTTACGTTCTGTAAAGTCACCACAGACACTGAATTAATACTGAACTATAGCTCTAAAGGGAAATACTGGTTTGATTCTCATGAGTCTCTGGTCACATTTTTGTCAACCCATCAATATATAACCTTGTTTCATATGTGTTTCTGTTTCAAAACACTTTATGTGACATATATAGTTGACATTAACATTGGACTCGTAGCCAACAGCGCTATAACGCATGCCTGCTCAAAGCTTATCTACCACATGTATTTTCTCCGTAAAGCACATCACAGCCTCCTTGTGTCTAGGAAGTGCCCAGAGAGCACTTCAGCACTTTGTTTTGGGGCAGTTTTAAGCAGTGAAATCACCAACAAAAAAACATGAAAAATGTGGCACTAAACAGTCCATGAAAAGGACACTTAGAGTATAAGAGCTAAAAATAAAGGCAGTGTTGCCTTGTCCGACCTTAGCTGGGAACATGTGTGTCAGGCCACTCAAATTTTTCACTGCTCTGCAAATGTCCATAATGACCACAAAACTGCCATGAGTATTGGTTTTGGGGTTACAAATAAATTTTAGCAAAAAGGCAAATTTGCAAATACAGAATCTATGAATAACGATCATTGACCGTAATTTCAAATCCAGTCACTATAGTGCAGAGTGAGTTTATGAAGACGTAGCTCTTTCAGACGAAATATGAAGAGATGCTGGCACCACACTCTGAATAAGCCTGTGACAGTGTGGATCACCGATGGGAAAACTTTTTGGGACAGACCTAAATATTTTGGTAATATCCAAATATGACGAAATGCACATCTGCCATGATGGGAAAGAGCTCTGTAAAATTTGGTACATTGAATTATTATTCAATAATAATTAATCACAAAGACTTGTAGCAATATAGAAAATGCTTATCCTTCCTAAGCAAACAAAATACAAACGAATATATATGCTTATAATGTCTACATACTTGTAGGTTTGATAAAGATTTGATAGGAACACATATACATAAAAAAGGAAAACACTCTGGTTAGGTAGAAATATAGGTGAAAAAGTTTTCCTAAAATTTCTTTAATGTAACATTAAATAATAACGTGATAGGATATCAAAAGACATTCTGAGAAATAAACGACTTTTCCCTTTAAGTCACTGTACCTGTAGCTCAGAACCATAACTTTGAGAAGAACTATTTTAAGCATAAAGAAGAAAAGTCTTAGAATGTATCATATAAATAAAAGTTGAGTCATCTTTGTTCTTATGCCCATTTGCCATATTTAAAAGCATCAAGTTAATTTCAAAATGTTTGTGGAATTTCATGTCAACTAATGAAAAGAATAATGTTAATTAATGACTATTATTTTTCATAAGTATTTTAACTTAATTTACCATTTTGTATGTTTCCTCTAACAGATATTTGTGTATATTGAATTTTACCTTTTCTAATTCCTTGGTCTAAATTTTACAGGATGATTTCTTAAGGAAATGTTAAATAACATTAACAAGCTGCCTTTGAGAATATTTGTAGCAATTTTGACGTGGTATGAAATGTATCTCACACACACATATACAAACTACTGTTGTTTTGAAAAGTGAAAAAAAGTTGTAATAAAAACACTTATCTAATTATTCCTTTGAAGTTCTCCGCTCAAATGCTCTCAAGTTTTGCAAGTCCATGAGGAAAAAGAAAAGAACCACTGCAAACAGAGCGAGTAAATTCTGTCCTTAAAGCTGCACAAAGTACTGAAGCCCCACCTCATCACCAGGAAGGGCCAACATTTATTTTCATGAATTCATTACTTTGATGCTTTTGGATGAAAAGCCTTCTGGAATGGCTTCGATTCTTCCCGCCTTCTAAAGGGGACCACACTGCACAGCCTTGGCCTTGTCCAGATCCTCTGAGCCACTCTTATTTTGCAGACAGAAGCAAGGCCGAGATGTCATTGGAGGAGGCAGCTGAAGGCCACGCAGGTCCCCTCAGGACTCCAGGACCCTTGGAGGCAAGGGGCTGCTCCCCAGTCCCCCCAGGGGGACTCCAGAGTCACAGCTCTGTCAATGCAACCAGAGTGGACCAGGGTGGGAACTGGCTCCCTTGAAGCTAACTATGGTGGTTTTAACATGTCTGTAAATCCTTTGAGATCCATCCCTTGCATATGGGTGAGCCTAAGGGATTTGCTTCAGGGAAGCAGAAGTGATGCCTCAAAACTTTGGAGACTAGGTCTTAAAGGTGATGCAGCTGCTGCCTGGCTCCCCCTCCCCCCAGCACCTTTGGAGCCCTGGCCACCAAGTAAGAGACCAGAGACACGCGAGGATCTACGGTTGCTCTGGCCTTTTGAGTCTTCCCATCCCAGGCACCAGGCGTGTGCGGGAAGAAGCCCCTGAGTCAGCCTCACCTCTGGCTCCCATCTGACTGAGAACCACCCAGCTGAGCCCGGTCAACCCCTAAAACCACGAATGATAATCCTATTAAATGATTGTTGTTTCACAGCACTAAGTTGCAGTGGGAACCAGAACCATAAGTATACAGTTATGCATGGGTGACAATCCCAATTTATGAATTTGTTATGAACACCATGACTATCCATGGCGACTAGAACACACCTATTTGTAGTCAGTGCCTATCCTCTCTGTCTTAGTTTGTGTTCTCCCAGAAGCAGACCTTGAGACAAGGAGTCTAGAGAAAGCAATTTATTGGGAAGTGACAGTATCAGGCAGCACCAGCGGGGTGTGGGGACAGGGAAGGGAAGGAAGTCCATAAAGGGTATAGAACAAGCAACCTTCTACTGTGGGCAGATGGAGCTCCTTCCCACGGGAGCCTCTGAGAGGGAGCGCAGAACACTCCTCAGAGTTGCCCACCAGAGGGGTCTTTATCCTCCAACTTCCCAAGAGTCATTGACTGAGGGCCGTTCCCAGGAGGCAAAGAGGCATTAACTCCTCTATTAATGAACTTAGTTAATCCCCTCCCTCTCCAGCATTCAAGCAGAGCAGGCTGGAAGGCCAAAGAGGACCCCGAGGAGAATCGCAGGTGATGGCAGTCGGGACCAGCAAGCACGTGAATATTAAGTGCTAGTCACAATCAGAAGTTCCCAAACGATTTTGGAACCAGAGGGAGGAGAGGTAGGTGACACTAAGTGATCTTAGTAACTGGTAGCTGAGAACTTACTGACTCAGTAGTGAGAGCCAGCTGTACTCAGTTGCCTGGCGGGTGCTCACCCCGTGGACCAGGCATCTGCACTGGCCAGTCAGGACACTAGCCCAGGAAATCCTGCAGGTACACTGCGTTTGCGCCTGCTGTATGCTCAGGTGGTGCCAGACTCCACACAGGACTCTTCCCATGCCACACCCCCTCCTGTGAACACACACAGATGGCTACCCCTTGTTTTCCCCATGGGTTCTTTCCTGACCTTGCCTCTCCTAGAGCTGGCTGTTCTCAAATGGCTTCAGTCTTACCTTTATGGACCATCTCTCAGGGTGGGCAGCTGGACACTCAACATTCCAATCTAACCTCATGTGTTCATCAGTCTGAGTGTCTGTGCGTCCACCCTGATCTGCTCGCAAGGAAAGGCCTGCAGGTTCTCCTTGGTTCTGCCTTGTCCAGGGTGCAGGCGCCTCCTTTCCTGCTCCATCTTCTCAGAAACAGTCTGAAGCCTTTTCCCTCTTTTCTTCCAAGTGTCCAGAGCTGGTGAAAGACAAGGTGTGTACAGGTCAGCATTGTCCACCAGACCTTTGTGCAAAAAGAGAAACGTCCTATATTTGTGCACTCTGATATGGTAGCCATTAGCTATGTGTGGCTATTGAGCAGCTGAAATGTGGCTAGTGTGACTGAGAAGCAAAATTTCGTATTTCATTTCTCATTATTTGATTTAAATTTAAATGGCCACCTATGGCAAGTGGCCACTGTCCTGGTCAGCACAGGCGCAGGCCACAGGTCCTTTGGATCTGCTCCTGGACAGCTCCTGTTTGAGGGCCTCCCTCCCTCCCTGGCCCACACTAAAGCAGGTCTCTTTTGCCTTCTGCTTCAAAAATTCCCCACTAGTCCCTCTAGTTGGTCCTTATTCTGTGAGGTTTGTCTCTCTTCTTTGCCGACTCCCCTCACCTGGCCTCTGGGAGAAGAAAACAGGCTCTACACAATAATTAAGGTTTGAAATTTTTCTCTTACTTGGGTAAGGACTATGGGAAGGGTCGGAGTGCCCAGGAGAAAGAAGAGAATGATGGAAATACTCAGAAATATCAAAAATGTCGAGGTGTACGCCTGCCAGCCTTAACTGCACATTCTAGTTTAGAGGAGACAGCCCATTCTATCTCCTTTTCAGCTGACTACGGATTCGAGAGTCTAAAATTGTATGCTTCAGAATAGTGGTGGAGAGTTCTTTTTAATATGCACGCTTCCTAGATGCCAGGAGATCCTGAAACAAAATGCTAGTGGCTTGGGAATCAGTATTTCTTGAACCTCCTTAAGAGTTTGCACATTGAGCCAGCTTTGGAAACTGATGCTGCTCTTAGGATCTGCTGATCAACAGGCTCATGCTGCCCTTAGGAGCTTTCAAGCTGGCCCAACTCCATTAAATTCCCAAAGACTGCTATGCTTTTCAAATGCTGAGGCCCACTTTTTGCAGTTTTTCTCCTTACTCCTGCATTTATTGCTGAAGCTGGGTACCTGAGGGTCACTGTAAATATTCAACAAGAACAGCCTTACCTTTGCAGACCATCTCTCAGGGTGGGTAGTTGGACACTCAACATTCCAATCTAGCCTCCTGTGTTTACCGTTAGATCTTGTTTCCAACACAGACACAGATGAAAAGAAGTTAATCTCGTTAACTTACTGTTTTCTTTTTTAACCTGAGGGGTGACTCAAGGGTCACAAGGATTTATGAGCTTGTTTTGCAGAAGAAAACGAGTGCCTTTAAGGAGATTATGATCACCAGATAACCAGACCCCAGCTGCTACTGACACCCAGAAATCTGATTGCCCAAAGGCTTATTGGAAGTGAAAGAAACACAGAATTCCCCCTTGTTTCTCTGAAACTCCTCCTGCTAAGCCCCTTGGCTCTATGAAGATCCCCTGCTTTCTTCTTTCCTTGAGGCAGATTTGAGAGAAACTATCCTCCTGCTTTCTTGTTTGGGCCAATTCAAATAGAACTTTCTCCATCTCCAAGACTGACGTCTCAGTGATCGGCTTATTGTGCATCAGGCACACAAACTCGAGATTAAGAGGTTCAGTACCACCTTTAATTTCCTGCCTCCTTCTTCCCTGTTCCAAAAGCACACACATTAGCTTTTCGAAGTTAGAATACTGCATGTAGTAAGAGTAGATAAACTCTGCCCGAAGATGTGAGATTTCCTTCTCCCTCTAGGGTGCCTGCAAAGCATAAACTCTGAGGTATGTGCTTTAGTCACCTTTCTTTCTAGGAATTGGTCCTCTTGCCTTGCTCTCTAAAGACAAGATTCATTTTCTCACATATATTTTGTGTCAGTGCCAAGTGTATTTGTTAATAGTTTGAAATTGTCACAAGCTCTCATTTGACAGAGATTTTCATATTTACTCCACTACCTCTGCTTTAGCATTGCCAATGTAAATGACTAGTCTAGACTTCGTATTAAAAAAGAACTCCCTCTGGGACAGGCCTGGAAACTACTGGCACACCAGAGCATCTATCTACAGATACTTCTCCTAGGAGATTAGAAGTCTTCCTGGCAGGCAAGAATTATGTCCTAGAAGACCCACCCTCCATGGCCAGCATTACGTAAAAGATAAGAGAGCTCAATGGCTCAGATCCATTGAAAAGAATTCAGTCAATAAAAACAGTAGATTATGCATATATTGAATGTATGCAGCTCATTCACAACCAAGAAAGAGAGGACCCACAGACAGTTGCAATATATGGATGATATTAAACCTGAAGTGAGTTCACTCACCCGTTGTGCAGCACGCCAATCTCTGACACTGAGTGTAGTGGAAGAAAGTAGGAATTTTATTATTGCACAGCGCTGAGCAAGGAGAGAGGGCAGCTAACGCTGAAATCCCAAACTCTCCGAAAAGCTAAAAGGAAGGGTTTTTATTTGGGGTTTTAGGTAGGGGAGGAGGAGCATATGGCCTCCATGGTCCGAGCTTTCCCACCAGCCTGTGTTAGCCCTTGAGACACTTGCAGAGAGGAGGGAGCCTGTGACATTGCTGGTTAGCAGCTTTCCCACCAGCCTGTATCTCTTTGCAGGAAGGAGATAATGAATCCAGATGCTTGTCCTTGGTGGTGTCTGTCTCCATGGAGGATAGTGGATTCTGGAGCCAAGAAGCCAGGGCAAGCAAGGAAAGAGTGTTTTGGTGTTAACCCCATACATGTTGGGTTTAATGTAGGGAAACTGATATCAGGTTATCAGGGAGACTGAAAACTAACTGTGAGCTTACATTGGCAGAAATGGTACATTCTTGAACGTCTTGCTCTGGAGATAAAAATAGCTCTTTCTGCCAGCTGTTGCGAGTGGGTGGGTGGATGGGCATCACAACGTTAATGAAATTGCTTTCAGTGGCTGCCTTAGATGCCCTTTACGGAGCTGGGGCGTAGGTTAAATGTTCTAATCTGTTGCCCCATTTCTTCATCCATCCCATTGCCATGTGTCAGTCGTGTTGAGCAGGGATTTCTGAACCAACGTGATGCTGCGTGTTTGAGGTGATCTTTACCGCAAGCCACGGGCCATTTTCCATTACCTCTATACTTAAGAGATTAAGATTTACCTTGGCCTGGGTTCCCTGCAGAGGGTCACCCTCCCCGCCCCAAAACCCCTGGCGCCGGCGGTCTTCAAGCTCGGCTCCCGCGCTGCCAGGCTCTGCAGCCAGCTGGGAACTGCACCCGACTCCGGCGCAGCGCCGCCGCCAGGCCCCGGACTACAAATCCCGAAAGGCCGCGCGCCGCGCCTGCGCTCCCCACCGCTGCGAGAGGAGGGCGAGGGCGCGGGAGGCGCGTCCGAGCCGCCTGAGGAGGTTGTGGCGGCGGCGGCGGGCGACATGGACAACGCGGGGAAGGAGCGTGAGGCGGTGCAGCTGATGGCGGAGGCCGAGAAGCGAGTCAAGGCCTCCCACTCCTTCCTCCGAGGGCTGTTTGGGTGAGCTCCAGGCCCGCGTGCCCTGAGGGGTCTCGGTCGCGGGCCCCTCCGCGGCCGCCGCCCCCGCGCCCCTGCAGCCGCCACGGGCGTCGGCCCAGCGCTGGCCGTCGGCGCGGGGTCCCAGGGGCTGTGGGCGGCCCGGCCTGGCGTCGGCGAGGGGGACGCGGCGCCCCGGCAGCTTCCCGCACCTTGTGGGCTCTCGGGCAGGGCGCGAGCTCGGCGCCCCGGGGGCGGGCTGCGCCGGCTGCGCTCGGGAGGGCCGTGCGCGCTGCGTGCGTGATTCAGCTGTTCGCGAGGAGAGGCGCAGAAAGCGCGGGCGGCTTTTTGTTTTTCCTTTTGAAAGCAAAAGGTCCGCCCGACTACGCAGCGTCTTTCACCCCCGAGAAGCGGCGGCGCCGTGCGTCAGACCCGGCCGTCTCCGCGCGGGTGCGGGCCGGACTCTCGGGCTGTGTGGGCCCCGGCGCGCGTCCCCCTCCCCCGGCCCGGGCTCTCTCGCTGTGCGGGCCCCCGGGGGCGTCCCCATCCCCCGGCCCGGGCTGGGCTCTCGCGCTGTGCGGGCCCCCGGGGGCTCCTGCGTTTCTCGGAGCAGGTGTGGTTTGGAGCTTAGCGGTCGGTTCAGGTTTGGCTGCCTGTGAAGGCGATGGCAGTACAGAAGGAGCGCTGCCTAATGCTTGGTGCTCTCACCAGGACCTTCGTTTCTCTGATCCGCAAAACTGGTAAAAGCTGTTGAGGTAAAATAGTAGTGTCGTGGTACCTCATGCGAGGAGGTGATCTTAATGTCGCTGCGTGTTTCAAGCCAGGATGTGCTTCCGGGAAGAGGACCTGTAATGGACGAAGGAGAAAAGCCTTCTGGTGCTCGATGCTCATCTCGGGGTGTTGCGTTGTTTGCGTGAAAATAGGCCAAATCCTGAGCCAGTGATTCTAAAAGGATTTTGAAAAGCCTTTTTGTTTTTAAAGAATTCTTTTCTCCTTGACTGTTGATCACCTGTTTCATTGACAGGCCGTGTAATAAAAGTTTCATCTTCACCATTCACACTCGGTTCGCACAAAGTTACTGCGTCCCAGATCTGACTTGGGTGCGGGTCAGTTTATTAACCTAGCTTTGGAACCTGGGGCAAGTTGCTTAGCCTCTCTGCGCCTCGGTTCCCTCCGCTATAAAATGGGGGTAATAAAAGTACATCTCATCATGGGGGTTCAGTGAGTCTGCTTGTAAAATGTTTAGTGCTGTCGGAAATCGTGATTGTGAAACATTGATTAGCATATTCATCCAAATTGTCAGCCTCAGTTATTTATCAAGGAAGCAGAGAGCCAGACACATTGACTTTTTTCCAGGATTTCAGAGCCAAAGACCTTTTGGGCTGGATCATTGGTCTCTCAATGAAATAAAATATCTGAAAGAGCTTTGTACTGTGTAAGTGTTGTTTATACCATGGAGGACGGTTATTTTCAGTAATACTTGGCTCCAGGAAAGCTTAGGGAGGAAGAATACTCAGAGTTCTGTGAGTTTTAATAGTGTTATATACTTATTTGAAGCGGAAAACCAGGCCTAGTTTCTGTCAATTACAATAGGAAGATAGTTTCTGTGTCACTTTTAAATGTTTAGAATCCTACATGGTGTCTGGCATCACTTGCACGTCTCATCACCCTTCTAGGCTGGAGTGCATGTTACTCCACTCTGCCCCCACTTCCTTAGCTGTAAAATTTTCCCATTTTCGTTGCTAATCGTTTTCTTGTTATCCTTTATTTAAAGCCGGGTAGTCTGTCTCTGAGTCAGCCTCCTGAATTAACAAGGTAACATACATACTATCATCAGTATGCTCTGAGCCCACATAGTTAAGAGCTGACCAGATAGTGCTTTAAAGAGAACAGGTGATGCTGTTTTGAGGCTGTAGCAGCCATTAAAAGCTGCCCAGCATATTGCATGTATTTCACATCACAGACTCATTCTCAGCATCCTAACTGCACATTAAAACCTGTTAGGAGTTCATCTCCTTCACTCGGTGTTTATCCACTGCCTGACACTGGTTTTGTGGCGATATTGTATTTTTACTACTGTTCTGTATCTCTTCCTTTTTTGTTGCTTTCAGTAAAATTAGATGAAAATGTGCATCGTATATTTCTGAGAAAGAGTCAGTCTTGTATTTCTTCTGTGTGTAAGGCACAAGTCCCTTGCTTGTCGGCAAGATGTCAGTGTTCCTTTCCCACATCCCCCTTGCAGGAACAGAGCTGCCAAGGGATGAAAACATCACAAGAAACCACTGTTAAAGTGAAATTTTCTCTTTCTCTCCCCTGTCCTAAATCTTTTAACTTTCTTTCTAATTCTTCTGATGGTTACCACTATAATTCTAAATAATTTTAGAATACTTCGACTTCCTGATTTATTAATTTTAGATAGTGTCTATCGATTCTGATAAAAATGGTGAAGCTTATTACACGGCCTTGCATTTTCTTTTACCTATTTCTCATTCTCTAAATATTATCTTTTGTATGTGAATAACATATTTAAACCTGCAATTCTACTTTTAAATTTTTTCAAATATTTCCCTGTTTCTGTGAGTTATAGAGTGGCCGTGAATATATTGTCCAAACTGGGATATTTTTGAGATGCCAAGAAAATGGGTATAAAGCGAGAGTGTCCATGCAACCAGGACAGAGGATCGCGCTAGGTATAGGAAACTTTATTCTCTTGTCCTTATGCTTTCACTTTGTGTTCATTTGATTAGATGATAAATTCAGTAAAGCTTTTGTACCTTTAAAGAATTTTCAGTGATTGATACTTAGAGTTCAGTAAGGAAACTTTGGAAGTAGAATTTCAGAATGTTAACCATTTCTGTATTTAAATGGAGCTTATTATAAGTAAAGGTTTTTTAAATTAAATTTAGTTAAAATCTTACAAATTATTGGATCAATATTTTCTTGAATTAAAGTATTAAAATATTTTTTCATGGTAAGGAAGTATCTGTCAATTCATGTTTTAATGGATATTTTCATTAGGGATTGAATGAAGAGTTGTATTTTGAAACCCTGTTCAATATATGTGGAGATAAACATGATTTTTCTCCTTAGTTATTAATATGTTAATTAATGGATATCTTCGTTGAACTGTCCTTGAATACCATGAATACCTTCTCTGGATTTATAATGTATTATTTCTTAATCAGCTATCAGATTCTGTTTTTAAATATTTCATTTCAAATTCTTTTATTTACAATTCTTTTGTGTATAGTCTTTATCAGATTGAAGTATTGGTGTTACAGCTGCCTCATAAAAAGAATTTGGAAGTTTCCCTTTTTTCTTGTGCTCTTGTCTTTAAGGTTTAAGTAGAATCCTCTTAGAATCCTTTTTTTATATAGTGAAACTGTCTTGGGCTTCTTGGTCGGTATTTCTTTGATAACTTTCTCTTTTTTCCTCTAAGATTTGTAATGTTTAAACTTTCTCTGCTGAGGTCAGTTTTGGTAAATTACTTTTTCCTAGGAAGTTATTCATTTCATCCAAGTTTTAAAACTTACTTGCAGAGTTGTGCAAAGTAGTCTTTTATAACTTTTAAAAATGTTCTTTATTTCTGTAGTTATTTCCCTCTTGTCACTTCTTTTTTATTTGTGCTTTCCTCCTTTTTTTAATTCTTTTGATTCTTTTTCTCCAAACAACTAATATTTTGACTTATTAGTTCTACTAGTTTTCTGCCTTATTAATTTCTGCTTTTACCTTTATTACTTTCTTTCATTTTTCCCTCTGGCTTTTTTGGGGCAATGGGAGTGGTATTTAATTTATATGGATCCAAATATTCATGGATGAATTTTCCTTTAAAATTATATTGATGTTTTAATTATGTCCAGTAGATTCTGATAGCTAGTGTTTTTATTTTAGTTCATTTCCTCTTTGACCTAAGACTTGTTTGAGGGTATTGTTCCAGGTGGAAGGGCCTTTTTTGTATATTATTATTAATTTCTAGTTTTATTTCATTATGGTAAGAGACCTTACTGAGATTTTCTCTGCCACCTGATATATGATTGGCATTCATGAATGGTCCATGTGCACTTGAGAAGCAGGGGGAATTTTCTCTTATCAGAGTGTATGACTTGATAGAGATCCCTAAGATCTAGTTATTGATTATGTTGTCTAGGTCTTTCATGTCTGTGTTTATTTTTTGTCCACTTAACCTGCTTTGTATTAAAAGAGATATTAATGGCCCCTTTTATATTTCTGTCTTTCTCTTTGCATCTCTTGTAGTTTCTGTTTTAAAAAGCTGGCTACCATATTTTGGTACATAGATATTCATGACTAATATAATTTCATTATGAATTGTATCTATAGGTTTATGAAATGAACTTCTTTATCTTATTTGGTACTTTTAAGCCCAAATTCTGCCTTGTCTGATACCAGGGTAGGAATCCCCGCCGCCTTATTATTTGCATTTGTCTGCTTTAGGACTGTGTTATGTAAGAGCATTATACATTCTGTTTGTTGCCATGTGACCTGTGCTGCCCAGCTCTGGGAAGAGTGCACTTCCCCTCCCCATCGAGCCCATCCTGGCCTATGACTGACTTTGACTGAAAGAGTGTAAGTGGAAGGGATGCATGCTCTATCTGAGCAGAAGCTACAGGGACCATCCCGTGCTTCTGCCATGGTTTTTTCTCTCTGTCATAAGAAGAGTGCATACCAGATTGGGCTGCATTCCAGAATAAAAAAAGATGACCCATAGAGAAAGAACCAGCAGAGTCACAGCCAGCCTGCTGAAACAGGTAAAGTGAGTAAGAGAGAAGCCTTTGGGAGGTTTTGGGGTTTTTTCTTGCTAGAACAAATCTAACAAAAGCTCATTGATAAATTTGGTATACTTTTGACCATCTCTCTATCTTAAGCCTGTCGGAATAGCTTTATTTTAATTGTGTCTCTCGATTTCTCATATTCAGCATAGAGTTGGGTTTTGCTTTGTGAACGAATCTAAAAATCTTCAGGCCATCTACATTATTGGTATGACTGGTATATGATTGGTTATTAATTCTGTCATATTTTGTTATATATTTACTATATATTTATGTATTACGTTTCATTTGCAATTTTTCTTCATATGATCTCTTTTCTTTCCTTTTTATTTAGGAAATTTTGTATTTTTGTTCTGCTGGTTACCATTGTACTATGAGTCTTTTTTAATAAGCTTAGTTCCTTTTCCTTACTTAGGCACCTAGTATTTTGTCTGTTCTGGAAAATACCCATTACCTATGTGCAAGGCAGTGAGTATATTCTACTTCCCCCTTTCTCCAAGGGGTGTGTGTATGTGCGCACACACGCATGTGGAGGAGAGGATTCAGTTATTTGTACTTTGTCAGAACAAACATTTTCATATTACTTTTCTACCCTTGTCCCTTACTTATTTTAGTCTTGGATCTATAGCAAAACATATTCAGTGCCACCACCACCAGTCTTTTTACTGATGTTCCCTAGTCATCTCTTAGTTAGAAGTTACTGCAGTGTGCCTTGAATTCTTGCTTCTGTCAATGGTGCATAATGGATGGCTTGGCTGGCTATACAATCCTTGGCTCACGCTTTTTTTCTCCTTGAGTTTCTTGAAAAATGTTGTTCCTGGGTGTAATCTGAAGCTAGCCCCCATACACTGAGGGCAATGAGAAACCGAAGAAAGAGGCAAATCCCTCCAGATTGGTAGGTGGTGGATTTAATAAGCAAGGGCACTTATTTATGAGGCTTTCTTGGGTGGCCATGAGACGAGTAGCTCTCTGCACCCACCTGCCAGAATCTTAAGTTTATATAGAGGCCTTAACTGGGTTGAGTCAGTTATACCAGTAAGGTGTAGCTGAGACCACCTGGTTATTGAGGCCTGTGTGCCAGGCCCTGTGCTGGTCCCTCTCCTCAGAGCATCAGTCTAGTTAGTGGCTAAAGTGGTGTTGCTCATAAATAGGAGAAGGAGCTGGTGGGGTTTTCCCCTGAGGGTCCCAGGCACAACTAAAACGATCCCTGTGTTCAGTCTTTTGACAAAGTTTGACATCTCTTCAGGGTATTCTGATGCTAGAGCTGAATTTCGTCTCTAGTTCTGCTTTCACATCACAACAGCACTGTCACTGTCGCTTTATATGCTGTTTCTACTCTACTGTCTTGTGATTTTAGAAGCAGCTCTGTTTGTTTCTCTGCAGTTGCCACCTTTTATTCCAGGAACATGGCATGATCGGTATGCCATTAGTCTTCACGAAATCTACTTTGAAGGCAGCAGTTAGCTCAGGGCTAATCTTCCTTAAAAAAAAAGTTTCCCTCCTCCCACCCACAGTTGTAAAAGAGCCTGTAGTATGGTTGGCAGTGTTTTACAGTGCTCCAAAATAGTTCTATTCAAGATGAGGACAAAGCAAGACTTCAGATTATTTGAAGATTAATTAGTTTTTAAAAGATCAGTGATTTGTCTGTGTGTAGGATGTCATCTGAGCTCTTTGAAATAACAGGCTATAATTTTCCTGGGTTGACTTTTTTTTCCGCCAGACATCTCGATGGGAATAGGCAGGATGGGGTAGTGCAGAGAGGCGAGGACTTGCAGGCCAGGCTCAAGGCATGCCTCTACTGTTCACTGGCTCCTGATGGGACATGTTGTGGTTGTGACCATCTTTTCTCAGTGGAACATGGTGGGGGTTGGACACTGTCACATTTTTTCCAGCCCTGAAGTTTAATATTCTTTCCTCAGCATTCTTATCTCCTCATGGGCAAGAACTTTCTTTGGTATTTTCTAACACATATTGACCTCAGTGAATGTTTCCTGAGTAAGCATGACCAAGAAAAGGAGAGAGTCGGCTTTGCCCCTGGAATTGAGAGGAGGTGGTGTCGGCTGGGGCTGCATGGTGGGGTTG
Source organism: Equus quagga (assembly GCF_021613505.1). Taxonomy (NCBI): domain Eukaryota; kingdom Metazoa; phylum Chordata; class Mammalia; order Perissodactyla; family Equidae; genus Equus; species Equus quagga. The sequence continues at coordinate 64,465,252 of NC_060278.1, forward strand.
GGCATGGGGGTTGGTTGTGGTGGTTTGAGGGAGAGGGAGTGTTGATGGTGGTTCTTATGCAGGCCGGTCACTGTTTTCTTTCGTAGTAGAGAAAGTGTTTTCTCCTTCAAGGTCAGGATACCATAATCCCCCAAAATAATTGGGCTCATTTTGTGGTCATGTACTTATGTTGTATCACTATAATGTAGGTTCCCCCACAGAGACTTGTTTCTGTTTTCAAGGATCTTCTGTTTCACCATAGGGACTCTAGATAACAATCAGTCGAATTATTTGAATGTGAATTCTGAATATTTGCCCTTAAAACTTATAAAAGTTAACTTTCACAATATAAAACAGTATACATTTGGAGTAATTTCAAAAGTACATTTTTTCATGAATTGTTAAAGTTCTGTTTCTGACAAGTGAGTTTCTCTAGTGCTTTTAAAATGAAAATATTTCTGGTGATTCTGTTTTACTAGAGGTGAGGGTCTTGAGTCTAGCAGGGTTCATTCGTTATATTTATAAAAAGACCACTGAACTTGAAGTCAGGTGTCACCACCGCTGACCTTGGCTGGATGACCTTGGGAAAGCTATTGACCTCCAGATACAGTTTTTTCTTCTGTATAATGGAGATAGTGTCTTTCATGGTTGTTGTATGTGGAAATATCCGTCATAAAACCTAGCATAATATAGGCGTTCTATTATTCCTAGCTGAATCTATCTCTGAAAATAATAGGATAGAGTACATTTTAATTAAGCTGGTTTTATTTGGAAACCTTTAATAAGAATGATTGCACTATAATTACAGTTCAGAATTCCTAGTACGCTTTAGAAAAAGAAGAGACAAGAAAGTGACAAGCCTTTGTTAGCTCTAAGGAGCTATGACTAAGATTGAAAACTCTCTCATGTTAGGAATTTTCCATTGGGGAAATTATCTAATTGTATTTTTTTAAAAACGTGGATTTGAAGTGATGAAAAAGGGACATGAAGGTGTGAGAGAAGGCTTTGGTTATTCTGACAGTTTGTGGATGTGATTGTTGCCATCCTGTCATTCACTGTGTGACATAGCACCTAAAGATGTTTTTGGGGAGGGGGGATACAGCTTTATTGAGATATAATTCACATACCATACAATTCACCCATTTAAAGTGTCCAATTCAGTAGTTTTTAGTATATTCACAGAGCTTGGAGCCAACACAACATTCAATTTTAGAACATTTTCATCTCCCCAGAAAGAAACTATACCCTGCCCCTCCATTTTTCTCTAGTACTCCTAGCTGTAGGCAACCAATAATCTGTTTTCTCTCTGTGAAGTTGCCTATTCTAGACCTTTCATATAAATGGAATCATACAATGTGTGCTCATTTGTGACCGTCTTCACTAAACATGTTTTCAAGGCTCATCCATGTTGTAGTGTCTATCAGTACTTCATTCCTTTTTATGGTCCAGTAATATTCCTTTGTATATATATACCACATTTTATTTGTCCACTCATCAGTTGATGGACATTTAAGTTCACTTTTTGGCAATTATGAATAATGCTGTTGTGAACATTTGAATACAAGTTTTTGTGTGGACATAATGTTTTCATTTCTCTTGGGTGTGTACCCAGGAGTGGAATGGCTGGGTCATATGGTAACTCTGTGTTTAATCTTTTGGGCAAGTGCCAAACTGTTTTCCAAAGCAGCTGTACCGTTTCACATTTGTACCTGCAGTATAGGAGAGTTCTGGTTTATACATCCTCTTTAACACTTGTTATTATGTCTTTTGATTCTAGCCACCCTAGTGGGAGTCAAGTAGTATCTCATTTGTGGTTTTGATTTGCATTTCCCTGATGCCTGATGATGTTGAGTATCCTTTCATGTCTTTATTGGCTATTTATGTATCTTCTTTGGAGAAATGTCTCTTCAGATCCTTTGCCCATTTTTTAATTGAGTTATTAGTGTTTTTATTATCGAGTTGTATGAGTTTTTTGTATTTTCTAAATACAAGTCCCTTATCAGACAAGTCCCTTATCAGATGTACAAATATTCCCTAAAGTTTGTATGCCTTCAATACATGAATCTAATTATAATAATCATCCTGATTGCGTACCTATTCTCAGTCAAACCCTGCATTGGAAACTGTTGAATTATTTCTTTTGATCTTCATAATAACCCTAAAGTATAGGTCATATTATTTTCAGTTTACACATGCAAAAACGGAGGCCCAAAGAAGTTAAAGAACTAGCCTAGGGTCAGTTAGTAGTTACTGCCTAAGGCGCGAGTCACATCTGAGCCTAAATGTATGCTCAGATCGGCTGCACTGGGACTCAGCTGTGCATACCCCTCTGCTTGACTTTGGAGCCTATGTGAGTTCCTGGCATAAACATGTGCATTCGCTCATATTCATATTGTGCCCACTCTCCAAGGGTCAGGCTTGACCCCTCCTGTCTCTTAGTCCGTACAGCCTACTCCACTCTGAGTTCCTCATTATGTGTACTGCACAGTCTACTTTGTCTTGGTTCTTTGATTATTTTATGTTTATAATGTAGAGAGACAAGATAGAGAAACATCATTCATTGAGAGGCCTTAGCTTAGCTTAGTGAAAACAAGGTTGAATTAAAAAACTGATGGAAGTTAGAGAGGATTATTTTTGCCTTTGTGTAAGAAGAAATTTCTAAGCAGCTAAAGCTGTCTGTCAATGGAATCAGCTACCTGGTGAAGAGCTTTCCAGAACAGTATGCATTGAAGCAGCAATGGAATTCCTCCTCTCAAGATGTTGAAAAATGCATTTCCACATAGGGTGAGGAGCTGGACCCTGAGGCCCCTTGCATGTTGGAGAAGGGCTTGTCCCCTGCCAGAGCCGATAGATAATACAACTGTGAAACAGCATGGCGCTTTCTCCTATGCTCTGGCTTCAGGTTTTGTTTTTAAGTATGAATAAACATAATGTTAAACTCTTGGAAATTAGCAAGGTAAAGATGTCCTTATCCTTCAAAATTTAATCCCCTTTGAAAAATGTACTTCTGATTTCTCAGACTGACTTAGAACTTCAGTTTTCATGTGTGGAAAGGACTGTGGTTAAGAATGTGGGCTCTGGGGTCAGCCAGGTTTGTGTTTTGAGTCTCAGTTCTCTGGCATCCTTGCCGTGTGACCTTGAGCTCGTTATTTTACTTTCATATGCCTCATCTGGAAAACGGAGATAATATCACCACCTTTTAGCAGCTGTTAAGATTCTGTAATGCTTATCTGGCACATAGTAAGTGCCCATTAAATGTCTGTTATTTGAGGGAGGGAGGGAGGATTAGGGACATGGATGGTTGTTATGGTGAAACTTAATCTCATTTTTAAATTTTTCTTAGAGGAAACACAAGAATAGAAGAAGCTTGTGAAATGTATACCAGAGCTGCAAATATGTTCAAGATGGCTAAAAATTGGAGTGGTATGTATAAAGTTTTTGTTTGTTTACATTTCAGATAAATAACTTTAAATTCATTTTGAAGGAGGAAATGACTGGCTGCATTCCCCTTAGAAAAAGACTGCTGGCTCTGAGACAGGTGTCAGTGCTGAATAACTGGTGTGGCCTCTGTGGGCTGGGAGAAAAGGACCTTGATCTAAGTGAACAAAACCTGAAATCCTGGCTGAAGTTTAAGCACAGACACTGTTTCTGTTTTAGTTTTTATAAACCACTTAATACAATAGACATGTGGTAATTAAAAAGTGTTCAAATTACTTTAGGGGCCAGCCCTATGGCCGAGTGGTTAAGGTCGTGTACTCCGCTTCCGTGGCCCAGGCTTTTGCCAGTTCGGATCCTGGGTGCAGACGTGGCACCGCTCGTTAGGTCATGTTGAGGTGGCGTCCCACATAGCACAACCAGAGGCACTCACAACTAGAACATACAACTATGTACTGGAGGGCTTTGGAGAGAAGAAGGAAAAAAAGCAAAAGATTGGCAACAGATGTTAGCTCAGATGCCAATCTTTAAAAAAAAAAATAACTTGGAATTAAGAAGAGTAATCTTTGCTTCTTACTAAAGTGCTCAACTAAATCCAGTACCATAAGGATTGAAAACTGTAGTCAAACTCATTGAAAACAAGTAGGGTAAAGAGAAATGCCTGCTTTTCTTTACCTAAACATTGTTTGAGAATTTCTAACCATTCCTTACTCTGAGAACAGCACTGTGATAACTGATTGTGGTTCCATTGAGAAATGTGACAGTGGGGGTGTTATTTATATAAATCCCATAAGACTCATCATTCTTTAAAGTAATGCCTTTCCCAGTGAAATTACACATAACAAAATCAACAGAATTATTCTTTTTATTCATCCGAGAGGGGATTGCTCTTTCTAACACTGATTAGAGAAACAAATTCATCCCCTACCCCTGGAAAAAGAGGCTTGTCATGGCCCAGCGATAGGGTGTTTCTGTAGTGAAAATGGAGAGGACTTTCAGCCAGAGCAGGCATGGGTCTTTAGCCCAGCTTGCACCGGCTGCATGATCTAAAACTGGGCCATTGCCCTCTACAAGGCCGTTTCCCCATTTGCTTTTTCCCCCCGAGCCTTGATGAGCTGTAACTGACACATAACATTGTGTAAGTTTAAGGAATACAGTGTGTTGATTTACTCATTTGCTTTTAAGGCTGACACTAAAATCATTTCAATGAAGCAAATGCTGTTCAACTAGATGAATCTGAAAGGTCCTTTCTGGCTCTAAAATTCTTTATAGGTTTAGTTTTGAGTAAAAAGGAAATGTTATGTTTTCAAAATGCACTTAATGCTTGAATTATAATGTGTTGAAAAAAATGGAGGAGAAAAGAGTATTGTCTCAGCATTCCCATCTTTTGTTCAGTTCCTGTAATCATAGGTAAAAAGTGATCTTATCTAAAAAGACCACTTATGTATTTTATCTGGTGACCAGATGTTCTAACCGTTGGAAATTCCATTTCAGAAGGGCTGTTAACATTTATATAACTCAGGAGGCTTTGTGTCTTCCCCCACTGAAGTCGTCTCTTCCTGGGCTGACATCTCCATGCTACTGTACTTTTCTAGTTTGTTTTAATGAAGAAACCAAAGTAATCCTGTTAAAACATAAGTCCAATTATGTCATTTCAAATAAAATCTGAAGTCCTTAACAGTGGCCTTTGCAGACCTACCTGATCTCCCCAGTCCCTTCCAGTCTCTGACCTCATCTCCTACCCACTCCCTTGGTTCACCTGGCCCCCTCCTCAGAGCCTTTGCATGTGCTGTTCCGTCTTTCTGACGTTCCCTTCTCCAAATAGAGCATAGCTGGTTCCCTGCTCCCTTCAGGTCCTTCTTCAAATGTTGTCTTCTTTGTGAGGTCTTCCCCGGCCATCCCTTTTAAAGATAGCAATCTTCTCCTTCTGGGAAACCCCCTTCCCCTTTCGACAATGTCCTCATCACCATCTAACCAAAATAAATGAAATGTATTTATTCATTTATGTTGTTTGTGTGTTTTTATTATGTGCTGTCCATCATTAGAATGTAAACCTTAGAAAGCCAGGATGTTTTTGTGTTTCTTTTCTGCTATATTTGCAGCCCCTGGACTAGTGTCAGCAACATAGTAGATGATGCCTGCAAGATAGTAGATGCTCAGGATATTTGTGTAGTGAATGCATAAATACTAGGTTTTTAGAATTATTTCCATGTTGCAGTGATGGTGATCATAACACCACTGCATTTCTTGATAGTTTTAAAAGTTCTTTTATAAAGATGAAGCTAACTCATATGATAGTCAGTTTTTGAGAACTCATCCTCGCAGGCTATTAAACCAGTTTTACCATTGAGAAAATTGACCCTGAGAAGTTGTGTGACTTTGGTTTAAAATATGCCCCTTTAGGGGCTGGCCCAGTGGTGTAGCAGTTACCTTCACGTGCTCTGCTTTGGTGGCCCAGGGTTCACAGGTTTGGATCCCGGATGTGGACCTGTGCACTGCTTATCAAGTCATGCTGTGGCAGGCGTCCCACATACAAAATAGAGGAAGATGGGCACATATGTTACCTTAGGGCAGATCTTCCTCAGAAAAAAGAGGATTGGTGGCAGATGTTAGCTCAGGACTAGTCTTCCTCAAAAAAAATTAAATAAAATATGCCCCTTTAAAGACACTTCCAAGTTTGGAGAGGTCGAGCTGGCATTTGTTAGCAGTGATTGAAATGAGTGCTCAGAGTGAAAAAGTCAGCCAGCAGTTAATTTTGGAAGGTGGGAGCACGAAATTTTAAAATTAAAGCTCTTAGTATTGCCTGGGGAAAGGAGATAGCCTGGGCGAGCCTGGATACTATGGTATTACACTCATCCAGGAATGGATGGACCATGATTGGTTCTGGGACAGTCAACATAGAGAAACTGTGTAAAATGAAATTACTGGTGGAAGAGGGAGGACGTGTGTAACTGGAGCCAGGCTGTTCTAAGCACTTGACTTGGGAAATCCAAATTATTACTAGACTCTTCTTAGGCAGAACCCATCAGATTAATGGTTACGAGAGGGGGGTCAGGGGGTGGACACAAGGGGTAAAGGGGCGCATTTATATGGTGACTGACAAATAATAATGTACAACTGAAATTTCACAATGTTATAAACTATTATGACCTCAATAAATAAAGTTTATGAAACTAGCATAAAAAAAAGAATATCACAGAATCTGTTGTACTTAAAAAACGGTTTGTCATAAACATTCAGAAAAGTACAGAAAGTAGTGGCAGATGCCTAAGTACCCACTGCTGGTATTAAACATTTACTTTAAATTTCTTTTTAAGAAATAAAACATTCAATCCCACTAAAGCTTCAGCTGCCATCCCTTGTCCTAACCCCTCTCCAGAGGTAACCACGTAATTCCCATTCAGGTTTCTGGGCTTAGCTGAGGGAAAAGAGGCAGGACAAATTCCTGAGCCATTCTGCCCAGGTTCAACTCTTGTTCTGTGCAAGATAAAAAGAGTACCTAGGCAGTTTTGAAAATATTTAACCACCAGCATGGCACAGGCACTGATCAATCAGAGAGGACACTAGCTCCCAGCTGGAGCTGGGACTGCAGAACTCCTGCAGTCAGCCAGGCTTTAACCCTTACACTGGTGAACCATGAGGCTGGGAGTCCAAGAAGAGAGGCCAAGGCCGCTGCCAGTGTAGTGGGCAGGCACCTGGGGTACTTGGGCAGCAGCTAACTTCCAAGTGGCAGTTTAGGAATGTACCAGCTGACTAGCAGCTCAGATGGGCTCTTCTCAAAGAACCAGCTCTTAGTTTCATTGATCCTTTCTACTGTTTTTTTTTTTTTTGGTTTTGGTTTCATTTATTTCTGCTCTAATTTTTATTATTTCTCCCCTTCTGCTGATTTTGGGCTTGCTTTGTTCTTTTTCTAATTCTGTTATACGTAGTTTAAGATTGCTTGAGATTTTTCGTGTTTGTGAAGGTGGCCTGTGTTGCTATGAATTTCCCTCTTAGGACTGCTTTTGCTGCATCCTGTATGAGTTGGTATGGTGTATTTTCATTTTCATTTGTCTCCAGATATTTTTTGATTTCTCCTTAAATTTATTAAATGATCCATTGGTTGTTCAGTAGCACGTTGTTTAGTCTCCATGTATTTGTGACTTTCCTAGCTTTTTTCTTGTAGTTGATTTTCTTGTAATTTCATAGCATTATGGTTGGGAAAGATGCTTGATGTGATTTCAGTCTTAAATTTATTGAGGCTTGCCTTGTTTCCCAACATTTGGTCTATCCTTGAGAATCTTCCATGTGCACTTGAGAGTAATGTGTATTCTCCTGTTTTGGGATGGAGCGTTGTATATATATCTATTAAGTCCATCTGGTCTAGTTTTTCATTTAATTCCACTATTTCCTTGTTGATGTTCTGTCTGGATAAGCTATCCATTGATGTCAGTGGGTGTTAAGGTTCCCTACTATTGTTTCATTACTGTTAATATCTCCTTTCAGCTCTGTTAATAGTTGCTTTATATACTTTGGTGCTCGTGTGTTGTGTGCATAAGTATCTATAAATGTTATGTATTCTTGGTGAAGTGTTCCTGTTATCATTATGTACTGCCCCTCTTTGTCTTTCATTGCGTTTTTATCTTGAAGTCTCCTTTGTCTAATATAAGTATGTCAACGCCTGCTTTCTTTTACTTGCCATTAACTTGGAGTATCGTCTTCTATCCTTTCACTCGAAGCCTCTCTTTGTCCTTAGAGCTGAGATGTGTTTCCTGGAGGCAGCATATTGTTGGGTCTGATTTTTTAATCCAGCCAACCACTCTATGTCTTTTGATTGTAGAATTCAATCCATTTACATTTAGAGTGATTATTGATATATGAGGGCTTAATGCTGCCATTTTATGAGTTATTTTTCTGCTTGTTCTGTATTTCCCTTGTTTCTCATCCCGTGTATTTTGGACTACCAGTTCAGTTTGGTAGATCTCTATGATGGTTTTCTCAGTTTTCTCTTTATCATTTGTGTCTCTGTTCTGATTTTTTGTTTAGTGGTTACCCTGAGATGTGTATAAAAGATCTCATAGATGAGGTAGTCCGTTTTCTGATAACCTCTTATTTCCTTAGTCTAAGCAGATTCCATCCCTTTCCTCTTCCCTAAGTTATTGTTGTCACAACTTATTCCATTTTGTGTTGTGAGTGTATGGTTAAAATGAAGTGATTGTATTTATTCTTGATGTTTTCCTTCTCTTTATCTTTAATGTTATATTTAAGTGCTTGCTAACCTGTTCTGATAGAGAGCCACAGTTTTCTGATTTTGTCTGTCTCCTTGCTTGAGGCTTTGTAAACACTTTTATTTTTTTTCCAGTATGACGACCTTCTTCAGCATTTCTTGTAGGGTGGATCTTGTGGTGATGAATTCCCTCAGCTTTTGTTTATCTGGGAAAGTTTTTATTTCTCTATTGTAGCTGAAGGATATTTTCACTGGATAGAGTATTCTTGGCTGAAAGTTTTTGTGTTTCATATTTTTGAATATATCATTCCACTCTCTCCTGGTCTGTAAGGTTTCTGCTGAGAAATTTGCTGAAAGCCTGATAGGGGTTCCTAAGTAAGTTATTTTCTTCTGCCTTGCTGCTCTTAATATTTTTTCTTTTCATTGACTTGTGCCAGTTTTACTAGTATATGACTTGGAGAAGATCTTTGTACCTTGATATAATTAGGAGTTCTGTTAGCTTCCTTTATTTGTATTTCCAGCTGCTTCCCCAGGTTTGGGAAGTTCTCAGCTATTATTTCTTTGAACAAGCTTTCTACTCCATTCTCCCTCTCTTTCCCCTCTGGAATACCTATAATCCTTATGTTGCATTTCCTAATTGAGTCCGATATTTCTCAGAGACTTTCTTCATTTCATTTTAGTCTTAGTTGCCTCTCCTGTTCCATCTGAAGCATTTCTATATTTCTGTCCTCCAACCTGCTAATTCTGTCCTCCATAATATCAGCTCTGTTATTCAAGGACTCCAGATTTTTATCTCATTTATTGTTTTTCATCTTCAACGTTTCTGATTGGTTTTTCTTTATAGTTTCAATCTCTTTTGTGGAGACTTCTCTCTGTTCGTGAATTTTGTTCCTGATTTCCTTGAACTGTCCATCTGAATTTTCTTATAACTCATCGAGGTTTTTTTTATGGTAAGCATTTTGAATTCTCTCTCATTTTTTTAATTTTATTTCTTTTTTTTCTTGAGGAAGATTAGCCCTGAGCCAACTGCTGCCAATCCTCCTCTTTTTTGCTGAGGAAGGCTGGTCCTGAGCTAACATCTGTGCCCATCTTCCTCTCTTTTATATGTGGGATGCCTACCACAGCATGGCTTGCCAAGTGGTGCCACGTCCGCACCCAGGATCCAAACCGTCGAAACCCAGGCTGCCGAAGCGGTATGTGCATACCTAATAGCTGTGCCACTGGGCCGGCCCTGAATTCTCTGTCATTTAGGTTGTAAATTTCTGTGCCTTCAGGATTATTTCTGGGTTCTTCTCCTTTTCCTTCTGGTCTAGAGTATTCATACATTTCTTCATACTATTTGATGGGGTGGATTTGTGCCTTTGCATAGTGATGGTATCTGGTCGCAGATTCCACCTGCCACTCAGGAGCTCTGTATTCTGAGCCTGCTGCGATCCCTGGTGTCTGTGCGTTTACTTTGGAATCTATGCTGACAGGGCCCATCTGCGACTACCCGCTCACAGCTGCTGCTTTTCTAACTTATGTGCGGTTGCTCTGGCCGACCAGCCAAGCTGGAGTGCTTGGTGGAGGGAGGAGGCTTTCCTTTCCATGTGTGATGGCAGAGCCCTTCTGGCTCTGCCCTCGCTATCTGCCCTCCTAGGGTACTGGCTTGATGAAGAGACCCCTGCAATAGCTCAGACTTCTCTTGTGGAGCTTACCCACAGGCTGTGAGGGAACTTGGAGAGCAAGGTGTTCCTGTGGAGAACTGCCTCTTCCCCCTCTTTTCTCAGCGCCATGCAGTCCCGCACCCTAGATAGCTGCCAGGGAGGGAGAGGACCTCTCCTCACATCCTTCCACTTCCTCCTAGGGGTCCAGCACCTCCACCTGCAGACGTGTGCAGGTGTCTTTGTGTTCTATGACTGCCCTGTGTTGGTTTATGAATGTCCTTGTCATTGTGTCTGAGGGAAGAGCTCGCTCTGCCATGATGCTGATGTCACTCCCCTCTTGTGATATTCTTAATCATGCTCTTCCTAGTGGACCAAATTATTTTCCCTCCATTCCTGTTGATAGTGACTTCCCTATTTCAGACCTTACTGAACTTTGTCTCCAGAGGCCTTTGTGCTCCCCAGTCTGTGGGGCTCATTTTTCTGAGGACTGCCGTGGCACTCTCTGAACTGAGAAGCTCATGATGAAGTGGATTCATCCTCGTCCATGTTTCTCATGTTGACATTTAAAGCCTCCCTGAGCTGGCCTGACATGTCTTCAGCCTTGATTTCCTTTGCCCCAGCACATTCATGCCTCCTCCAGCAGGCAGCAGAGGCTTGTCACTGGCCTCCAGTTCCAGTCCTTTCTTGCCTTCCAGCATTTGTTCCTTGTTCGTGTGACTCCTCTGCTAGGGATGCCTTCCCTCATTCTTTTCTGCTGCTCCAGAATCCATGGTCCCTGATCCAGGCCTTTTCTGAAAAATTTTAGTGCATAAGCCTTTCACGTTGTGCCATGTCCAGACAGAGACCTGGGCAGCACCCCATAACCAACCCCTTCTATGATTCTGTAGGGAAATGTGCAAATTTTCACACAAAGTGGAATAAAGACAGATTAAACCTTGTATAAATTTCAGTCAGATTTTCTTATAAACTTAAGAAAAATCTTCAAATTTTCAAATTATGAGCCTAATTTTCACTCTTTGAGAAGTCTACCTTGTCTGTGAAGCCTTCGTTAGCAATTACTTCAACATTGTCAGCAAAGTTCAGTGGACACTGTATGATAGAAAGATGGGCAGGTAAATATCCTTCATCTCAGTCAGTGTTTTATGTTTCTTTAAACATTCGTAGCTTGAAGCCCTCAGTCAATGTTTGGTGTGTGCTGGGGACAGAAGTGAAGAGCTTGGGCTTGGCCTGGCCCTGGGGATTGAATGGAGGCCTGTTGCCCAGGTGCCACTGGGGACTTCTTCTGGGACCTAGAGAAGCGCTTATCATTGCTGGACTTGATTCTGGTTATTTTTAGATACATCTAAGATGCAGTTGGTCACGTTTTCTGTGCTTCTGACTAGAATGCTTCTTTTCAGTGAACTGGGACTTTCCTGTGGGTAGGCCCAGCACCTAGAACGTGGGTCGTTCTGTGGGAATACTTGTTCCTCTGTGTTTCATTGTAGTAATTTGTCTTCTTCAGCTGCAGGAAATGCATTTTGTCTGGCAGCCAAGCTCCACATGCAGCTTCAGAGCAAACATGATTCTGCTACCAGCTTTGTGGACGCTGGAAACGCTTACAAAAAGGCAGACCCTCAAGGTAAGGTTCACCTCTGCCTCTGAGTAACTAGGACAGTAGGGTCAGTGTGGGTGACCTTTCCCACAGGTGGCACTGCTGGACCTTTGAGTCTTGGTGGAAAGAAATCTTTGTACTTTGGAATGACAGAGATTTTGGTGACTTTAGGGATTTTTCTTTAATCATTTGGAACTTTTATGAGGAGAAAATACATTAAATTTATCTTGGCTGTTTAGTTGTCAGCACTGGTTTAAACTCCATTTATGTTGCATTTTGGAGAATATTTTGGAGATTAGCTTTACTTTTATCTACGATTTCTGTCTTAATTGTATGAATATGTATATTGCTCATTAAGGGAAACTAATGTTCCCTTATTCCTAAGTACCTAGTGTGTTTTAAGATCCAGTTAATGAGAGGTTGTAATATCCAATAGTTTAAAACAACTTATTCACACGGTATTCATCTGATTTTTAAGACGTGTTTTTCAAAGTATTGGTTTTGAGGAAGAATGAACTTGGGTATTTAAAGTGTTAGAAGTTTTGCTATTTCTTTTTCAGTTAGAGGAGTGTATACTTAGTCATTAAAAGCATTAGTTTCTTTTTCCCTTCCACACATGACAGCGGTAGCTATGGAGTCTCCCTTTTTCCTTTTAGCAGTCCATTTTAACACAGAAATTTCAACTTTTATGAATGTATCATACATAAATAGATATTTCAAGGGCTAATCACAGTTTATTTCCGAAAGTGAAAAACAGAAGACATCCTAAATGAGCAGTAAGAGTAGAATGGTAAAGTTATAATCTGTTACTGTATTATAATATGACGCAAATGTTAAAATCCCTGGTTTCAGAGAATCTTCAGTGACCTGCAGATGTTCACATAGTAGCTAAAGAACCACATGAGAATTGAGACCTCAAATTCCTAAGAAAGTTTGTGCACACAGAATTGCATCCAGGAAATGCTGGAAGGAAAAGTGCATCAAAATACTGACAGTGGTTTTGAGTGGGATTGTGGATAACTTATTGTTCTGTTTCTCTGTATTTTTGAAGGTATAATGATGAGTCCACATTTCTTATATAGTTTAGGAGGAAATTGCTTTTACTTTTTGTTAATCTTCTTACCTTTCTAGTTCTTCAGTCAGGCCTTTTCACTTTGCTGCCTCTTTTAAAACAAAAGCAGTAAACTTGGAGCTGTCACCCGTATGCCAGCATTATAAACACCACCATTTTGTGATGGGAAATTTGTTGGCTCGCTGTTCTGGAAAATTCGTATAATTTATTAGCACTATCATTTATTAGATTTTTTTCTTCCTTCCTACACCAAAAGTTAGCCTCTTTTAACAGTGTAAAAAAATGTTGACTTTGCTTAAGAGTTGTCTGAACAGGGATTTCAAAGTACTTTTGATTTTGGCTGCATGAAGCCTATTGAAGTGATCTTTCTTGTGAAGTACTATCTTCCAAAATTATTTTATATATATATATATATACACACATGATATCAATGAAGAATGCATTTACATTTATGTTTTAGCAGATATAGCTGATCGGTGTTGATGACACTCCCATGGTTTTTTCTTCTTTATAATGCAGTCTTTCCCCTGGATGGAGTCCTCATTGTCAGGTTAAGAGTAATTGAGCCATACCACTCCAGCTCCAGTTCCCTAAATTGCACTGCAGCTGCTCCAGACAAAGCATGCTGAGGGGTCTGGACTTGTGCGTGATTTGTGTTTGCTTCTCACTAACTAACCTGCCCACCCTCCACCCCGTATGGGGCCTCCTTAACATTCTAGTAACAGCCAGGAAGACAGGCCCACCTGAACCCTCTTTGACTGAATGGATTTTTCATTGTTTTTCTTAAATGCCTTCGCTTCAGAGGCTATCAACTGCTTAAATGCAGCCATCGACATTTACACAGACATGGTAAGACATTGCCTTGCTTGAGCGGCTGTGGGGTGGAGTCTTTGAGATGGCTTAGAGTTGTACTCTTTGGTTTCTAAACTGATTGCCATTTAGATAGATAAAAGAGGAATATGACTGTCTTTTTTTTTTCTTCCCCAGGGAAGGTTTACAATTGCAGCCAAGCACCACATCACCATTGCTGAGATCTATGAGACTGAACTTGTAGACATCGAGAAGGTAAAGCAACGAATGTGATTCCTCATAAACTGGTGTGAAGCAGGTAGATAAGTTGACTTGAGGAACCCTCCCTTTTCCAGTGGAGGTGAGTGGTGCAGAGTGATCATAGATGACTTCACAGGGAGACTCGAGGGGCCTCATGGGCTGAAGAGTAGACAGGCTGTTTGCCTGGAGTGACTGTCTGAGACATGAGAGCTGGTTAAGATTTACCAAGCCCATTCGCTGTTTCTGCTTTGTCTGATTCGTGTCGGAACATTGGTCTCACCAGAGGAATCTTCATCTCTATTGCTAGGTCTCTGCAGCCCTGTGAAGGAAGCAGAAGTCCTGCAGGCATTGCACCCCTCTATATTCAGGCCCTTTTCTTAAGGAAGAAGTTGGGTGAATGCTGACTTGGCCACACGTGTGTTTCACTCCAGTCTGGTTTTCTGAGCTGTGGTTTATAGTAGCAAAAGAAGAGAAGAAGGAGGAAACATTTATTGAGCACCTACTGTCTTCCAGGCTTTGTCCTTGGTGGCATGCCATGAATTTTACCACATTTCAGCTTTCCAACCCTGAGGCCCTTTTATTGGGTGTGGAACTCAGGGCTCAAAAGGGTTGCGCTGCCTGGGATCGCTCAGGTTGGAACCACCGGAGCTGATGCAAAGCTGGCCGCAGCGCTGAGTTTTCTCCTGTCTCACATTGACTTCTCAGTCATGGGCTCACCGGCAGGGCTGGAGTGTTCCTCAGTGAGAAGAAAACACATTTGTCAGACTCCAGAGGCTGTCTCAGCTCAGTCTGGAGACAAGTATTTATGTAAAACTGTCCTCCTGAGTACTGTGAAAGACAGCAGGTGTGAATCAGACAGAAACGGTGGTGGAGGAGTTCATCACCAGTTACTGTCAGACTAATGAACGCTGAGCATGCTCTTAGAGATTGCACTTCCTTCCTGTCTGAATGGTCATGGCACTCCTGTGCCTGCTGCCGCATCAGACAGTTGTCGCTCTTCCTCTTTGTTTCACTTCTTCCCTCAGTGGCTTCTGGAACACCGCCTCCACCTGGCTCTGCGGCCACCTCGCTGAGTGCTCTCTCCCGGCTCCTTGGCTGGTGCCTCTTCTATCTGTCTGCAGTGCAGACCTCTTTTGAATTTCACATTCCTGTATGCCCCTGTCTGCCAATCTCTCTACTTGTGTCCAACAGTCATCTTAAACCCAGCATGTCTGAGACTGAATTCTGATCTTGCCCTACCTCCCACTCCAATGTTCCCCTCCAAACCACAGGCCTCCTTGCCTTCTTTCTCCACATCCAGTCTGTGAGCAGTTTTTGTGGGTGCTGTCCTCAAAGTTCCTGAGTCTTAGCACTTCTCACTGCCTTGTTGTCCCCTAGCTTTCACTGGATCATGGAAGTAGTTTCTAAACTGGCCTCTCTGCTTTTACTTGTGCCCTCTACTGTGTTACAGAGCAGCCAGAGTGATCCTTGTAGACAGTAAATCAGATTGTTTCTCCCCTGCTCACCACCTGGTATTGGCCTCCTTTTAGTCAGGCACAGCCAGAACCTTGCAGATGCCCCCTCGCCTCTCAGGCCTCTCCTCTTCCTCTTCTCCTTCCTCCCCACACTGTACCTCACTGCGGCCACCCTGACCTCTTTGCTGATCCTCACACATGCCAGATGAGCTCCTGCCTCAGGACCTTCCCCCGACTGTTCCCTCTGCCTGAAGAGCTCCCTAGATGTCCATGTAGCTGACTTCCCCTTGTCCTTCAGATTTTTGCTCATTTGTCACCTTTTCCATGAGATCTGTAATGACCACTTAAAGTTGGAACCTCAGCCCCTCACAAATACATACTCAGGTACCTCCACCTACGTCAGCTTTTTCTTTTTTTTGCATTGCACGGGTCACCTTGTATCATGTGCTACAATATGCTTGCTCATCATTCCTGTGATTCGTCATCTCTCCACTAGAGTGGGTGCCCATGTCAACAGGGAGCTTTGCCTCTGGTTTACTGATGTATCCCAAGAGCGTAGAGCTCTGGGACATAGTAGGTTCTAATAAATCAACAAACAACGTCCCCATCTCTGCCGTAACAGTGTACCTGCCAGAGCAAATGGAGTCTTTCTTGGTTCACGGAGGCATCTCTTAGTTCTAAAGTTGGACTGGCGTGGTTAACCTTCACCCTCTGACTTCATGCTGACCACCAGCTTTTGGATATACAGCACAAAATTTGCTGACTTGTTACATAGAATTCATTATTTGGCTGTTTTTATCATAATATGCTATGCTTTTCCAAGGCTACCCTCTGATCTTGACAAGATCAAGGCTAACAGTTGCATTGGCATGTGCATGTGCATCTTCTCTTTGGAGAGGGTATCTGCAGACCATGCAGGGAGATGATGAGCCCAGACCAGAAGCCTTCTTTGTTCCCTGGTGTGGAGTTGATGAGGGAACAGGAAGGAAATGGGTCTGGTGTGGCTGGGATATTTATTTGATCAGGGTGTCTTAGATGGGCACTACATCTTTATTGAGGTTTAATCATCTTGGGCAGACAAGCACTCATGCACAGGGCATCTTGCCACCTGAGGCTGCTTCATCAGCTCCTTGTCCCTGGTGGTCAGAAGATGACTCTGGAGGCAGGAGCCCATAGCACTATGCCATCTCTGTTGCCGGGGCACAGTGTCAGGCAGCCACTTCACCACATGGATCTCCTTAAAATGCAGGGTAGGTAAAATGAATACTCAGTCTTGTGTTCTTTCTTTTTTCTAAAAATTGATGATTTGTCATGGCAGTTTCTGAGGCCCGTTACTCATGGTGTTCCTGCCATTCTGTGAGCTGGCCAGTAGGTGGCATCTTCTTTATTGATATGATGTGTTCTTTTAAAAGCAATTTAAGAATATTACTCAACACACACACAAGGTTAACTTCTCATGTTCCCTGATGTTTGGGCTCTTGTATTTAGAAACATCATTGCCTTCGCTTCCCTGGTTGGACTCACTGTAGTGTGGTTGATGGTGTATGAAGTTTAAATTTGAAAAATCAGACACACCAAGATACCTTTTATCTGATTTATTACAAATGAATTTCTTCCCTTTTCATACTGGCCACTGTATGTTCTCTGACTCATTCACAGGTTTTTAGCTAGTGAATCATGAAGTGTGAAGTTTCTTATACTCACATTACTTGTTTGACTTCCTGAAGTAAAACACTGAACCAAATAATAAATTGGTCATTTTTACAGGGTCTGTTAAAATATCAAGAGGAACTTTGACTCACTTGTGTTTCAGCCCCTAGAGAATATGATTTCCATACTGTTTGTTACAATGTAGGATAGGTGTCTGTGGCAAGTTCATGTTAGGTCCTGTCTCGGGGTATATGTTCTAAAAGAATTGATCCCATCTGAAGGCTGTTTAAGGCTGTTTCACCTACAAAGTGGACTTTTGAGCTTGAACCCTGGAAATTGCATTTGCTTTAAGACACCAATGATGACTGCAGTCCTAGAGAACCTTGTCTCATTTCAGGATCCATGTATTCTGCAGCATCATGATACGTACCAGATTCCCCAAAAAGGAATATTGTGATTCTTTGGGCATGCTACTTAAATAATAGGATAATCAAGCTGGTTTCATGTCTGGATTTATCATTATTGTGCTACCGTTATTGGTGACCGTGTTCTATTTTGGTTATTTATTATTATCCTTGAAATTGTAAGATACAGTGGGCTGATTTCTAGTGTGTAAGGGTCTACTTGTGCCTGGTAAGTTTTACTACATGTTAAAATTTCAAACTGCGTGTAAACATACAAAGATAACCTGTGGCCGTTCTCTCTTCTCTGAAACTTCTGTTAAGCCAGTAGATAAGCTTTCCTTTCAATTCCAGTCTCTGTCAAAACTTGGGAAAACCATGCAATTTGATTGTTGGTTTAATTAGCGTTATTAAAAACCAAACTAAGTTTTTCTTTTATGTGATAAATCTAGCTGTAGTTTACAGTTATAACATTTTGATGAACCAATACCATTATCTAGTGTCAGGTTAAACCAAACTGTTGACATTAGACCTTTTTTTTTAACCTCCAAAACAGCAGTTACATATGGTTTAACTGAACCCTATTCCTTGAATTCTGGTGCTGTAAGAACTAGGAAGATAAGTAGCTACACTCCCTCTCTGGGAAGAGGTTCTTATAATCTGATAATCTACAGAAAGATTTGGACGTTTCTCATACCTCACCCCATTTATGGTGATGGGAAAGAGTGCTATATACTTGGGAGAGTGAGGACAGTTCAAAGATTATTTTTGATTAATCGTAAATTCACCGAAAAACTTCTCTCTGCTGGGCATTCGGATTAACCCAGATATTGGCAGTAGTTAGTAGGGGACCCTTACTTGAAGTACAGTTTCATTCATTCACCTAGCATCTGTTTGTTGAGCACCTACTGTATGACAGACATTGTGCTGGACTCTGGGACAGAATGGTGAGCAAAACTCCGAGGAAACCTACCCTCACAGAGCTTACATTTTAGTGGGAGAAGATGTGCCTTCCTCAGATAATCTCATACGTGTGTATGTTTGTGACAGCTCTGACTTGTACTCCAAAGGAATATATTCTACCAGGCATTTTCTGGGTGCCTCTATAGTATATTTGTAAAAAGAGGACTGTAGTGTACCTGTTCTTTTATGGCTGTGTAATTTAATATTTCATGAAGAACTTTCCATATTGAGCTTTCTCTCTGTTAGTTTTAATCATGGCATATTGCCCATTATATTTAATCCTTTAAATTGTTTCTAGTTTTTCTCCTATTACAAATAATGCTGATCGGGGGTGGCCCCGTGGCCGAGTGGTTAAGTTTGTGTGCTCAGCTGCAGGCAGCCCAGTGTTTTGTTAGTTCGAATCCTGGGTGTGGACCTGGCACTGCTCATCAAGCCACGCTGAGGCAGCATCCCACGTGCCACAACTAGAAGGACCCGCAATGAAGAATATACAACTATGTACCGGGGGGCTTTGGGGAGAAAGAGGGAAAAAAAATCTTTAAACAAAACAAATAATGCTGATGAAATTGGCAGGGGAGCATGTTAGTCAGGGTAGGCTAAATGACTGAAACAAATAGATGCAAAACATAATCATTCAAACACAGAAGTGTCTGCTTTTCACAAACTGTCCGTGGTGCTCTGCAGCCCAGACTGGGCTAATGTTGACTCTGCGCCCTTCAGCCTGTGGCTTCAGAGGTGGCTCTGCTCTCTTGGTCATTATCACTACCGCCTGTAGGAGAGAGGGTCTGAGGCTTTACAAGCCAAGTCTCTTTGTTTCCAGTCAGCTTGCTGACCAGGAACCACCCCAAAGTGGCTTTCCAACAGAGTTCCCTATCCTGTTTTATTTCACTTGTTGTTTTCTTGTCTCTGGGCCTCTTTTAACTCATTAGGGCTGCCGTGAAGTCATTGAACTGACAGTCTCAAGTGGGAAGGCAGCACTTGTAATCTGATTTTTGCATGATACTGCCTCCCCCTTTTGGGCTTACTGGGAAAACCTTGAAACTTAAGGCAGGGGTCTGCAAACCCACCACCTATTTATGTACACTTCCAAGCTAAGAATGGTTTTCACATTTTTAATTATTGATGGGAAAAAAACATTTTATAACACACAAAAATTATATAAAATTGTAATTTCATTGTCCATAGATAAAGTTTATTGGAACACAGCCACACTCATTCATTTATATATCATCTCTGGCCACTTTTGTGCTACTTTAGGAGAGCTAAGTAGTTGCAACAGATCATATGGCTCACAAAGCCTAAAATATTTATTATCTGGCCTGTTACAGAAAAGTTTGCCAGACTCCTAGTTTAAAACGTTGTTCAGACTTACCTCTTGCCATTTGGGGTATAGAAGCCATTGGCCTTTCCATCTGATGAGGCTATCTGTTTCTGGACTTTCTTCTTCCTTTCATAACTGCCTACAAACAGGCTAATTCTTTCCAGAGTTCTTCTTTCTTACAAAATCTTGCTGAAAACAGTAATACAAACTGGCATCTGGCTGTATACACAGAGCTTCTTCCCATAGGGTTTTCTAGTTCCAGGAGGCTTGTGTTTTGCCTTCCAGATTGTTGCATGGTTGATTTCACCAAGTCTCATGCCACAGAATGACAAGGGCTTCTAGCTTTCCAGCCTGCAATTTCTGTTTCCTTTCCTCTTGACTGTTAATTCAGCACCAACATTTTAGATTGAAGGCATCACCCTTACTCTAGATAACACATATGGTAATGGTGAGGATAGTCTGTGCCGCTGTAGCAAGCCATGGATCTAAAGTGTAGTAGAGCTTCATATGTCTCTAAAATAACAATCCATTGTAACTGTTCTGGGTTTGACAGTCGTGGGGACATGGGGGTTGGGGTACATTCTGCCCTTTGTAGTTTTTAGGAGCCAGATTGACGGAAGTTCTGCCATCTTCAGCTTGTGAAGTGTCACTCTAGACTTGGTCATTGCTGCTCTGCCTCATGGGAAGGGGAAAAGGCCTTGAGAAGGATGCACAGTCAGATGGATGGACCAAGCCTGGAAGTAGCCTATAGCATATCTGTTTACATTCCACTGGAAAGAATGGGTCACATGGCTACCACTAAGGGCAGTGGGGGCTGCAGTGGGGGAAGTGGTGCAGCTGGGAATTTGCCATGAGGGAGGGGAAGAAGAGATTTTGATGGACAGAGAGCAGTCTGCCATTAGGCTTCCAGAGGTGCATGCTTTCTTGTGTTCCCTAAATAAAGTAGGCCAAGTTGTGAAAGATTTGCTGGTGGAATTGGGTTTTTTATAGGAAAAAATACCTATACAAATGTAGTTTTTAAATGCAACTCTTCAAACAAGTAGTTTGAATAAAACGTGTGTGTTTTCAGGCTATCGCACATTATGAACAATCGGCTGATTATTACAAAGGAGAAGAATCCAACAGGCAAGTATTTTTCTTAATGTAATTAAATGGATTTTGTTACATATGGTAAAAGACAAACCTTCACTGTATTCTTTCAGTGTATGGGACCAAATGGAGGTGTATTGGGATGTCTTTTTATTTTTCTATCAGACTGTTATTTACTCTGCTCTGGTTCTTGGTTTCAGTTCAGCTAACAAGTGTCTGCTGAAGGTGGCAGCATATGCCGCCCAGCTTGAGCAGTACCAGAAAGCCATTGAGATCTATGAGCAGGTGAGCTGTCTGTTCAACTTCAAGTAGTAGTTGTTCTGAATCTTTTTTGTAAATTAAACTTTTTATTTAATTTTTCTTTTTATTAAATAATTCACATATCATATAATTCATCTTTTAAGGAGTACAAGTCAATGGTGTTTAGTTATATTCACAAAGTTGTGTAACCATCATCACTACCTAATTTCAAAACATTTTCATCATCCCCAAAAGAAACCCCATTCCTTTCTCCTCCCAGTCCCTGGAAACCACCATCTGCTTTCTGTCTCAATGAATTTGCCTATTCTAGGTCTTTAATATATTTGGAATCATACAAGATGTGGCCTTTTTTGACTCCCTTCTTTCACTTAGTATAATTTCTTCAAGGTTCATCTATATTTTAGCAATTTTGACCCTTCATTCCTTTTCATAGCTGAGTAATATTTCATACAGGCATACCTCAGCGGTATTGTGGGTTCATTTCCAGACCACTGCAATAAAACAAATATCACAATTGAGCAAATCACATTAATTTTTTAATTCACGTGCATGTAGAAGCTATGTTTATGCTAGACTGGAGTCTCTTAAGTGTGCAATAGCTTTATGTCTAAAAAACCAATGCACATACCTTAATGAAAAAACTGTATTGCTAAAGAATGCTAACCTTCATCTGAGCCTTCAGCAAGTCAAAATCTTTGTGAAAGGTCTTGTGAAAAATGCAGTATCTGTGAAGTGCAGTAAAGCAAGGTATGCCCATCATTTGTTTATCCTCTTAGCACTTGATCCACTTTTGGATGTTTTTCACTTTTGGGCTATTATAAGTAATGCTGCTGTGAACATCTGTGTTTAGGTTTTTGGTTTTTGGTGAGGTGTATGTTTGTAGTTCTCTTGATTGCATACCTAGGACTGGGATTGCTGAGTCACATGGCAAGTCCATTTTTAACTTTTTGAGGAACTGCCAATGTCTTCTCCACAGTGGCTGCACCATTTTACATTCCCACCAGCAATGTACAAGGGTTCCAGTTGCTTCACATCCTCACCAGTACTTATTTTCCCTTTTTTTTCTTTATAATAGTCACTCTACTGATTGTGAAGTGGTATCTCGTTGTGTTTTTGATTTTCATTTCCCTAATGATTAGCGATGTTGATAATCTTTTCTTTTCTTTTTTTTTTTTTTTTGAGGAAGATTAGCCCTGAGCTAACTGCTGTCATTCCTCCTCTTTTTGCTGAGGAAGGCTGGCCCTGAGCTAACATCCGTGCCCATCTTCCTCTATTTTATATGTGGGACACCTACCACAGCATGGCGTGCCAATCAGTGCCATGTCCATACCCAGGATCCGAACTGGCGAACCCCGGGCCGCTGAAGTGGAATGTGTGCACTTAACCGCTGCATCACCGGGCCGGCCCCTGTTGATAGTCTTTTCACGTGCTTATTAGCCATTTGTATATCTTCATTAGAGAAATGTCCATTCAGTTCCTTTTGCCCATTTTTGAAATGAGTTGTTTGCTTTTGTGGTGTTCAGTTTTAGAAGTTCTTTATGTATTCTAGATATTAATCTCTTGTCAGATATGTGACTTGCAAATATTTTCTCCCATTCTGTGGGTTGCCTTTTTAGTCTTTTACTCATATTCTTTGATGCATAAAGTTTAAATTTTAATGAAGTCCAATTTGTCTATTTTTTCTTTCGTTGCCTGTGTTTTTCATGTCACATCCAAGAAATCATTGCCCAACCCAAGGTCATAAAGCTTTTCCCCTGTGTTTTGTTCTAAGAGTTTTATAGTTTTAGCTCTTGTTTAGGTCTTTGATCCATTTTGAGTAAATTTTTGTATGACATTAGGTAAAGGTCCAACTTCATTCTTTTGCTTATGGATATCCAGTTTTCCCAGCACCATTTGTTAAATACACTGTTCTTTTACTATTGACTAGTCTTGGCACCCTCGTTGAAACTTAAGGGTTTATTTTGGGCTCTCTATTCTATTCCATTGGTCTGTATGTCTGTCTGTTCTATTCTGTAACAGTATCACACTGTTTTGATTACTATGACTTTGTAGTAAGTTTTGAAATTAGGGCATGTAAGTCCTCCAACTCCAACTTTGTTCTTTTTCGAGATTGTTTTGGTTATTCAGGGTCCCTTGCATTTCCATTTGAATTTTAGGTTCGGCTTGTCAATCTCCTCCAAGAAGCCCGCTGGGATTCTGATGGGGATTGCACTGAATCTGTAAACCATTTTTGGAAAGTATCGCCATCTTAACATCTCTGAACACAGGGTGGCTTTCTATTTATTTAGATCTTCTTTAATTTTGTTCAACAATGTTTTATAGTTTTAATGTGCAAGTCTTGCACTTCTTTGGTTAAAATATACTCCTGAGTATTGTATTCTTTTTGACACTGTTGTTAATGAAATTATTTTCTCAATTTCCTTTTCAGATTGTTAGTTTTCAATTGCTAGTTTTATATACTGCAACCTTGCTGAACTTATTAGCTCGGATGGGTTTTTTGTGGACTCTTGAGTATTTTCTGTATACAAAATCATGCCATCTGTAAATAGAGGTAGTTTTATTTCTTCTTCTCCGATCCGGATACGTTTCACTTCACATTCTTGTCAGTTGCCCTGGCTAGAACCTCTGGTACAGTGTTAAATAGAAGTGGCAAGAGCAGACCTCCTTGTTTTGTTCCCATCTTAGAAGGAAAGCTTTCAGTCTTTCACCATTAAGTATGACGTTAATTGAGGCTTTTGTAGATGTCCTTTATCTACAATTTGAGGAAGGTCCCTTTTCTTCCTAGTTTGTTGAGTATTTTTATCATCAAAAGGTATTAGATTTTGTCAAGTGCTTTCTTTGCATCTATTAAGATGATCGTGTGATTTTTGTCATTTATTCTATTAATGTGGCCTATTTCATTGATTTTTCATATATTGAACCAACTTTACGACATTCCTTGGGTAAATCCTACTTGGTTATTACAAAGTTTGAGGGTCTCCAAGAATACCTTTAGGTTCCATAATTCTCTAGAAGGATTCATAGAACTTGTTGAAAGCTGTTATACTCACAGTTATGGTTTATTATAGCAAAGGAAACAAATTAAAATCAGCCAAAGGAAGAGGCCTATAGGGCACATCAAGGAGAGTTCCAAGTATGCACCTTCCTGTTGTTCTCACCCAGTAGGAATTATGTGGACGGCGCTTACTTCTCCCAACAACAGTGCGTGAAAAGATGCTTAGAGTATTGTCAACAGGGGAAGCTCACCTGAACCTGGTATCCAGAGATTTATTTGGGCTTAGTCACTTAGACATGGCTAACCACTCACGTGGTTGACCTTATGCGTGGTCCACCCCTTCCTGTCCTTCCGTAGGTTGAGTTGAACCACATTGCCCAAGGCCCCCAGGTAGGCAAAAAATCTTTCAGGCAGGACATTCCAAGGACTTAGAGAATCCTTCCTAGGAGCCATGGGCAAAGGCCAGACCTCACTTTGGACAAAATTAATCCTTTACTGCGTAGTCATAGTATGTAATCCTTTTTGTAAGTTGTCGGAATTAATTTGCTAGTATTTTGTTGAGGATCTTGCATCTATATTCATAAGGGCTATTGATCTTTAATTTTCTTTTCTTGTGTTGTCTTTGTCTGGTTTTGGTAACAAGGTAATACTAGCCTCATAGAATGAGTTGCTAAGTATCCTCATCTCTTCTATTTTTTGGAAGAGTTTTCAAGGATTGGGTGTTAATTCTTTAAATATTTGATAGAATTCAATGCTTTTTCTCTATTGTTTTTCTGTTTTCTAATTCACTGATTTCCACTGTTATCTTTATTCCTTCCTTCCACTTTCTTTGGATTTATTTTGCTTTTTTCCTAGGAAGTTGAAGTGGGAGTTTATTAGCTTAATAATTTTCCTCTTTGTGGGTATGCATTTTTAGTGCTTTCAGTTTTCCTCTCAGCACTACTTTGACTGTCTCACAATTTTGTTATATTTTTATTTTAATTCATTTCATTGCATTTATTGATTTCCCTTGAGACTTCCTCCTAGGCCCATGGATTATTTAGAAGTGTTTTAATTTCCAAATGTTTGGAGATTTTTCTGTTATCTTTCTGTTGTTGACTTCCACTTTGATTCTGTTATGGCTGGAAAACACATTCTCTGTAATTTCAATTCTTATAAATGTGTTGAGGTTTGTTTTATGGCCCAGAATATTGTCTGTCTTTGCATATGTTTTGTGGTTCTGCTTTTGGAGGTGGCATGTTCTAGAAATGTTGATTAGATCCTCTTGATTTATGGTGGTGTTGCATTCTCCTGTATACTTGATGATTTTCTATTTCCATCCATTGTTGAGAGTAGAGTTGTTGAAATCTCCAGCTGTAACTGTGGATTTATCTATCCTTTCATTTCTATCAATCTTTGCTTTACATATTTTGCAGCTCTGTTATTTGCATACATATTTAGGATTGCTAGGTCTTCTTGATTGGTTGACCCTTTTATGATTACATCATGTTCCCCTCTGTCATTGATAATTTTCTTTGCTCTGAAGTCTGCTTTATCTGATATTAGTATAGCCTATCCTGCACTCTTGGTTATTATTTATATGATATATCATCTTTTTGTATCCATTGTTTTTCTACCTGCTACATCATTACAATTGAAATGAGTTTCTTATGGACAGCATATAGTTAGGTCATACTTTTTAATCCACTTTGCCAATCTCTGTCTTTTAATTTATGTATTTAGACCATTCACATTTATGTAATTATTGATATATTAGGGCTTAAGTCTACCATTTATTTTTTATTTCTGTTTCTGCTCTATATTTCATTTCTCTCTCTTTTTTTTTTTTTTTGGTGGTGTGATGCCATCTGACCCAGAGATCACTTTACCTGGGTAGAGCTACTCAGCACCCTTGGGTGAAAAGCAGGTGACTCCTCAAATTTTAGAGTAGAGGGGCTGCTGTGGGGACAACATATCGAGGGCTGGATTTTAATATCTGAGCAAGACCTAAGCTGGTTCCTTTGGACTCCAAGTCACATCCACATGTCTTTCTGTGGAAGAAGAGTGTGTGCTATTAGACTCTCTCAAAGACATTTTGGAACAATATGGGAAATAGAAATGTGTTTCTTATCTGTCTTTTTATAGTTGTAGGGCCAACAAGATCATCACATAGAGAAAAGGGAGAGGGACAGCTTTAATTAAGAGACTTCAGGAGCGTGACAATGAATGATCATGTGTGGTCCTTGTTTTTTTGTTTTTATTAATACAGAATATGCTTTATTTTTGCTTTTCTTATCTACTTTTTTTATTAAGGTAACATTGGTTTATGACATTATATAAATTTCAGGTGTGCATCATTATATTTTGATTTCTGTGTAGATTACCTCATGTTCACCACCCAAAGACTAATTACCATCCATCACCAATACATATATGCCCAATCACCTCTTTGCCCTCCTCCCACCTCCCTTCTTCTCTGGTAACCACCAATCCAATCTCTGTCTCTATGTGTGTGTTTGTTGTTGTTTTTATCTTCTATTTATGAGTGAGATCATACAGTATTTGACTTTCTCCCTCTGACTTATTTCACTTAGCATGATACCCTCAAGTTTGTCGCAAATGGCAAGATTTCATTTTTTTTATGGCTGAGTGGTATTCCATTGTGTATATATACCACATCTCCTTTATCCATTCGTCCCTCAATAGGCACCTAGGTTGCTTCCAGGTGTTGGCTATTGTGAATAATGCTGCAGTGAACATGGGAGTGCATGTATCTTTACACACTTATGTTTCCATGTTCTTTGGGTAAATACCCAGCAGTGGAATAAATGGATCATATGGTAGTTCTATTTTAATTTTTTGAGGAATCGCCATACTGTTTTCCACAGTGGGTATACCAGTTTGCTCTCCCACCATCAGAGTATGAGAGTTCCCTTTTCTCCACATCCTCTCCAACACTTATCTCATTGTAGTTTTGGTTTGCATTTCCCTAATAATGAGTGATGTTGAACATCTTTTCATGTGCGTGTTGGCCATCTGTGTATCTTCCTTGGAAAAATGTCTTTTCAGATCTTTTGCCCATTTTTTAATTGGGTTGTTAGTTTTTTTGTTGTTGAGACATATGAGTTCTTTGTATATTTTGGATATTAACCCCTTATCCGATAGATGGTTTGCAATATCTTCTCCCATTTGTTAGGTTGTCTTTTCTTTTTGTTGATGGTTTCCTTTGCTGTGCAGAAGCTTTTTAGTTTGATATAGTCCCATTTGTTTATTTTTTCTTTTGTTTTCCTTGCCTGGTCAGACATGGTCCTTGAAAATATGCTGCTAAGACTGATGTAGAAGAGAGTACCACCTATGTTTTCTTCTAGAAGTTTTATGGTTTCAGGTCTTACATTCAAGTCTGTAATCCATTCTGAGTTAATTTTTGTGTATGATGTAAGATAATAGTCTCCTTTCATTCTTTTGCGTGTTGCTATCCAGTTTTCCCAACACCATTTATTGAAGAGACTTTCCTTTCTCCATTGTACATTCTTGGCTTCCTTGCTGAAAATTAGCAATCCATAGATGTATGGGTTTATTTCTGGGCTCTTGATTCTGCTCCATTGATCTGTGTGTCTGTTTTTGTGCCAGTACCATGTTGTTTTGGTTACTATGGCTTTGTAGTATATTTTGAAATCAGGGAGTGTGATACCTCCAGCTTTGTTCTTTTTCCTCAGGAATCCTTTGGCTATTTGGGGTCTTTCATTGTTCCATATAAATTTTAGGATTCTTTGTTCTATTTCTGTGAAAAATGTTATTGGCACTTTGATAGGGATTGCATTGAATCTGTAGATTGCTTTAGGAAGTATGGACATTTTAACTATGTTTATTTTTCCAATCCAAGAGCACAGAATATCTTTCCATTTATTTGTCTTCTTCAATTTCTTTCAACAGTGCTTTATAGTTTTCAGTTTACAGGTCTTGCACCTCTTTGGTTAAATTTATTCCTAGGTATTTTATTCTTTTTGTTGCAGTTGTAAATGGGATTATGTTCTTAATTTCTCTTTCTGCTACTTCGTTGTTAGAGTGTAGAAGTGCAACTGACTTTTGTATGTTTGTTTTGTATCCTGCAACTTTACTGTATTCATTTATTATTTCTAAAAGTTCTTTGTGGATTCTTTAGAGTTTTCTATATATAAGAGTCATGTCATCTGCAAATAGTGACAGTTTCTCTTCTTCTTTTCCAGTGTGGATCCCTTTTATTTGTTTTTCTTGCCTTATTGCTCTGGCTAGGACTTCCAATACTATGTTAAATAAGAGTGGTGACAGTGGGCATCCTGGTCTGGTTCCTTTTCTTAGAGGGATAGGTTTCAGTTCTTTTCTGTTTAGTATGATACTAACTTTAGCTTTGTCATATATGGCCTTTATTAGGTTTTGGTACTTTTCTTCTATACCCATTTTATTGAGAGTTTTTATCATAAATGGATGGTGTATCTTGTCAAATGCTTTCTCTGCATCTATTGAGATGATCATGTGATTTTTATTCTTCATTTTGTTAATGTGGTGTATCACATTGATTGATTTGTGGATGTTGAACCATCCCTGCATCCCTGGAATAAATCCCACTTGATCATTGTACATGATCTTTTTAATGTATTGTTGTATTTGATTTTCTAGTATTTCGTTGAGGGTTTTTGCATCAATGTTCATCAGTGATATTGGCCTATAATTTTCTTTTTATGTGTTGTCCTTGTCTAGTCTTAGTATCAGGGTAATGTTGGCTTTGTAAAATGAGTTAGGAAGCTTCCCTTCCTCTTGAGTTTTTTGGAAGAGTTTGAGAAGAATAGGTATTAAGTTGTCTTTGAATGTTTGGTAGAATTCACCAGGGAAGCCGTCTGGTCCTGGACTTTTATTTTTTGGGAGGTTTTTGATTACTGTTTCAATCTCCTTACTGGTAATTGGTCTATTCAGATTCTCTATTTCTTCTTGATTCAGTTTTGGAAGGTTGTATGAGTCTAAGAATTTATCCTTTTCTTCTGGATTATCCAATTTGTTGGCCTATAGCTTTTTGTAGTAGTGTCTTATAATCTTTTGTATTTCTGAGGTGTCTCTTGTAATTTGTCCTCTTTCATTTCTGAGATTATTTGAACTTTCTCTCTTTTTCTTGGTGAGTCTAGCTAAAGTTTGTCGATTTTGTTTATCTTTTCAAAGAACTAGTTCTTGGTTGCATTTATTTTTTCTGTTAGTCTCTTTCATTTATTCCCGCTCTGATTTTTTTCCTTCTGCTGATTTGGGGCTTTATTTGTTCTTCTTTTTTCCAGTTCCTTTAGGTGCACTGTTAGATTGTTTATTTGAAATTTTTCTTGTTTGTTGCAGTAGGTGCCTTTTGCCATAAACTTCCCTCTTAGAACTGCTTTTGCTGTATCCCACAAATTTTGGCTTGTCATATTTTCATTTGCATTTGTCTCCAGGTATTTTTTTTACTTCTCCTTTGATCTCTTCTTTGAGCCAGTCATTGTTCAGGAGATTTTGTTTAATCTCCAAATATTTGCGGCTTTTCCAATTTTCTTCCTGTAGGTTATTTCTAGTTTCATACTATAGTGATCAAAAAAGATGCTTGGTATTATTTCAGTCTTCTTAAATTTATTGAGACTTCTTTTTGACCTAATATGTGATCTATCTTGGAGAATGCTTTAGTTTTCATTTCTCTGTTTTCTTTTCCTGCCTTCCAGTAAGTTACTTATCTATAGTGTTTTTGAGTATATCTCTTTGAATAGTTTTTTAGTGATTGCTTTAGATATTACATTTACCTAACTTATCACAGGCTAATGGTGTCATCATTTTAACAGCTCCAGTGAAATATAGAAATCTTATCTTACTTTCTGACCTTTTACTCTCACCATTCAATATATAATTGTCTTAAATATTTCCTCTTCATACTCTTAGAACTGTGTCAGTCAGTGGTAATAATTTTTGCTTCCACCATCAAACATAATTTAGAAAACTCAAGAGGAGTAGAAATGCCCATTGTATTCTCCCATGTTTTGCTTCATGAGTGCTTTCTTCGTTCCTCATGTTCCAAGATTCCTTCTTTTATTGTTTCCTTTCTATTTAGAGAATATCCTTTTGCTGTTCTTTTAGGGTTGGTCTACTGGCGATAGATTCTCTCAGTTTTACATCATCTGGGAATGTTTTGATTTCCCCTCCATTCCTGCAGCATATTTTCCTGGGTGTGCAGTTCTGACTTGATAGTCCTTCTCTTTTAGTGCTTGAAATATGTTACACTTGTGGCCTGCATGGTTTCTGATGAGAAGTCTCCTCTCATTCAACTTTGTTTTCCCCTGTAAGTAAGGTGTTGTTTTCCTCTGGTTGCTTTCAAAATTTTTTTCTTCAGTTTTCAGAAGTTTATGTGGCTTGGCATGGATACCTTTGCTTTTGTCCTGTTTGGGTTTCACTAAACTTCTTGAATCTCTAGGTGTATGTTTCTTGCTGAATTTGGGAAGTTTTCAGCCGTTATTTCTTCAGGTACTTTTACAGCCCCCCTCTTTTTCTCCTCTTCTTCCAGGGCTCAGACAGCCTGGATGTTGGACCTTATTTTTTGGTCATGTAGGTCCCTGCCGCTCTGTTCATTTTTTTTTTCTGTTTCTTACCTCTCTGTTGTTTAGACTAATTTCTTTTTTATTATTATTATTTTATTGGGATCATAATTGTTTCTAACATTGTGAAATTTCAGGTGTACATTATTATTATCAGTGACCATATATGTGTGCCCTGCCACTTTTGCCCACTACCCCCGCGGCCTCCTTCCCCTCTTATAGCCACTAATCTGTTCTCTTTGTTCGTGTGTTCATCTTCCACATATGAGCGAAATCGTGTGGTATTTGTCTTTCAGACTGAGTAATTTCTAATGTTCTATCATCAGTTCACTGATTTTTTTCTCTGTCCCATCCATTCTGCTGTTCAGCCCATCCACTTTTTATGTGGGTTTTTGTATAAAAAGTTCTGAAATTTTCATTTGTTTCTTCTTTATATTTTTGGGGATATTTTGTGGGGAATTTCTTTCTCTTTGTTGATGCTATCTGTTTTTTCTTTAGTTTCAAGAGTTTTTGTAATTGCTCTTTGAAGCATTTTTATGAGAGCTCCTTTAAAATCTTTGTTAGATATTTCTGTCATCTCAGAGCAGTAATCTGTTGGTTGTCTTTTTTTCTTTCAGCTTGAGATCTTTTCTTCTTTTGGTATGGTGTGTGAGTTTTGATTGAAAACTGGATGTTTTCATATTATGTTATGAGACTAGATCTTACTTACACCAACTCTGTCAGCTAGTTTTCTTTGACACTGCTCTGACTAGGGAAGGGGTGTGTCACCTCATTACTGCTAGGTGGATTTCAAAGTTCAGGCTCCCCACTCAACCTCCACTGACATCTAGGGGAGACCCTTGTTAATTCTGGGCAAAGGCGGCCATCCCAGCCCCTGCTTGCTTTCCACCAAGGCCATGCTGGTGTCCTCCTTGTTACAGCCAGGTGATGGTGAAAGTCTTAACCCTCCACTGGGCCTCTTCTGAAAGCATGCCCACTGGGAGATGAGGGGTGCCTCATTCCCCCTGAGTAAAGGTGGAATCCGTTCTCCCCCTGTGGTTGGTCTCCATTGCCTCAGCTGCAGGGGTGGAGGGTAGAGTTGTTACTGGCTGATGGGGATGAAGGCTTGGCTCCCTACTTGGCCTTCTCTGAAGCCACCTCGACAGGAATGTTGGGCTCCTCCTTGCAGTCTTAAAAAGGTGGATGTATTGGTTCCCTATTCAGTCTTTGCTCATGTGAGTGGGGAAGTTTTCCAGTAGTGTTTGGCTGGAGTAGAACATTGATTATCTAAACATTTTCTGTCTTTCTAGGCTGCCCCTTTCTTAGTCCTTTGACTAGAGAGAGCAGACTTTTATCTATTCTCCTTTTTGTTTTTTGCTACACCCAATGGCATTTATAGGTTGCTGGGTTTTCTGTTCCAAGTCAAGGATATATGAAAGAAAAAGAAAACCTAGGGAACTCACTGCCATGTTTTCCCCTGTGTCTCAAGGTCCCTAGTCCTTCTGCTCTCTTGTCTCCACCTTTCAGTCTTCTTATGTTTGTTTTATATCAAATGATGGGGCTTTTAGTTGTACTTAGCAGGAGGAATAGAGGAAAGGATGTCTATTCCACCTTCCTCGAAGTGGAGGTCTTCTGAGGCATTTTTAACAGATCAGCACTTTAAGTATTATGTATTGTTTCTTGTAAAATTTTCTAGTATATGATATTGGGTTAAAGGAATGTATTTCATGTTAAACTAACCTAAGAAGCGGAAGTATTTTCTAAAGGGCAATAGATAAGAATCACTTTGCCTGAGATAAGGAGGTAAATCTTTTAAATCTAGCTCTGCTTTCTGTGCCTAGGTTGGGGCCAACACTATGGATAATCCTTTGTTGAAGTACAGTGCGAAGGATTACTTCTTTAAAGCAGCCCTCTGCCACTTCATAGTGGATGAGCTGAATGCCAAGGTAAAGAGCCCTTCAGCACTCGTTTTCTGATACACTCACACATGAGGACAGGCCGCCGGGAACTGTCATTCTTGTGATCACTTCGTTTGGGTTGTGTTCATTAGTAGCAAGACTAAACTGGGTACGTTAATAATAATAATGATGATAATAATAATAATACCATGATACGTGTCTCGCCTGTAATCTTGTAATAGCTGCCGAAGCTGGTCTCTTAAAGTTCCCTGGTAGCCACATTTCCTTCAGTAGTTTTGCTTTAAAGAAATTAAGGGGCTATGGGGGAGACAATAAAAGTAGACTAACATCCTTTTTTTAAACTCAAAGGGAATTGGAATGAGGATTGGGAAAAAGTGAAAGCTCAGAGACTTGGGCAGCCTTGGTGTTGTCAGTTTCTGGAGTCAGAAGGGCAGGCTTGAAACCTCTGAGAGAAAAGGTGCTTTCCCCTCCGGCCTCGAGCAGTGGTCTATCTGTGATGTGTTTGGAGTCTGGACAATGTTAAGGAAGAGCTTCTCCATTTAATGGATGAAAACAGACACCTGGTCTGTGACTTTTCAGGAATTAGATTTGGTTCACGTTCTCTTCTCTACAGCAACTTATTTCAGAAAAATTCTTCTAAAAATTCTTAACTGAAATTAAAAATTCAAAGTAAATTTTCTGTTAATTTTGATGTTGAGTTTAACAGCATACTTTTTATATGCTTAAACAGGATGTAGATGAACTTTACTGAAGTTAGTAGAATGTTCAAAGCTTTCTTTTCTGGTTCAGTGAGTCAGACATTAACAAGTGGCTTTTTTTCTCTCAGCTTGCTCTTGAGAAATATGAGGAAATGTTTCCAGCATTTACTGATTCAAGAGAATGTAAATTGTTGAAAGTAAGTAATAGTACACCTTGAAGGAAAAACCTTTGCTGTCAGGTGGAATTGGATATAAAGCGAAGTCTGCTGAAAAGCCCTGGTACTTTGTTGCTCTTGTGTAATAGGTCTCAAATGCCACTGGAGTTAGGGACTTAAGCATTTTATTCTGAAATAAGAAATTCAGAAATTGTTGGCATAAAAACTGGATCCCTGACTTAGAGTAATTATTCACTTGTATTTGAATATTTTCCCAATTTTGTAAAGTATTTGGCAACAGCAGTTAATGTGATACTAAGGCTATTTCTGTATTTAAAATATCTACTTATAAATGGAACTTTTTAGTCCACCAAACTCATTTTTCCATATTTATGCTATCAGAAACTTCTAGAAGCTCATGAAGAACAGAACAGTGAAGCTTACACTGAAGCAGTAAGTTGTGCTTTGGGATATAGTACATTGTTTGAAGTTTTAAGTTACAGAAATTTCTTGTCCTTTTTATTGTGTAAATGCTGAATGTTTATTTGAACATTATTCCAGTATACCTAAATGTATTTTCCAAAGGTCATGTTTTATATATCCCACAAACCTTTACAAGTAAACAGTTCCATTAGGCATGCTTAATTTAGCTGTGAGGCAAATTTGAGAGAGATTATCACATACTATTTCAATTTGATATTTGAATGTTTTCTTTTGAAAATAATCTGATCCATAAATAGGTGTAAAGTCAGTTAAGTACAGTTTCAAATATGAAAACAGCAATGAGAGTTTGCAATATTCTTGGCATAAGATAAATGGAAGATTTTTTCTTTCCATTAAGCAGTTTTTTGTTTTCCCATCTTTTGCCACCTTATATTTAGAATTGAGCAAATTTCTCAGTATCCTCCATTAGTATGTTCATCATGGCTTTGAAGCCATGGTGGAAAAGAATATTTTCCTGTTTAACTTTTGCTACCAAACCATTTTCATTCTATTTAAATTTCATTCTTTGATAGCACATTGAAATGAGTTAAAGGAATTCTGCATCCACACATCCAATCTCTGCAAGTCTGTTTTTGTCATGTTTAGTGAAATTCTGGAGCAGTATCCATTTTCCGTGTTTCCTTCTTATGCAGGGTCTCATTTCTTTTGTCACATTAAATGTGCTTTTCTTCCAATTATAAAAAGGCTGTTAGGAATTTTGGCCATCACATGTTAGCATACAGAGCAATATAAAAAGCAGAGGAACTTGTCACTAGCTCCATCAAAATAGTCACAGGATAATGAAAAAATAAACAGTTTTTAATGAAGAAAATTATAAACTGGAATGAATGATTGTAAATGAAAAGTTGTCAGATTATCATTGTAAATGTTTAAACAGCTTGCGCATGTTGTTTTGGGTTTTGGTTGTATTTCCTTGGGATAATCCCTGTTCCTCTTTTCTTAAACTAGGTGAAGGAGTTTGACTCAATATCTCGCTTGGATCAGTGGCTTACTACCATGTTGCTTCGTATCAAAAAGTCCATTCAAGGGGATGGAGAAGGAGACGGAGACCTCAAGTGAAGTGCTTGTCTTTGTGGCATGCAGCTAACTGCTCTTTAGCTTCATCTTAGGCCCAGTGATCTTTATGGAGTGCCCATTTAATGGCTTCATTTTGTGCACATGAGTGAAACAAGATATGTGTGTTGTTTAATTTAAGCTCACCATGTTTGTGTCGCTGAAGTGGACGGATGGGAAGTGCCTGTGCATATTGTGAGTGTGATGGGCTGTTTCACGCTTGCCAGAGTCCCCAGAGTTTCCTGAGAATTACTTCAGAATCATATTCTTGCTATTTTGACATTTGCAGAGCCTGTTTCATTTTGCCACGTTTTTGTATCCTTTATCTTGGACTTGAGTACCCCACCCAATTTTTCTGATAGATGCTCTGCATATTCTCTGTAAATTTGCATCTGGATGTATTCTCTAAATACGTATTTAGTTTAGGATGGTTGTTAGGAATGAGTTTCTGCCTTTCCTCTTTAGAAATTGTTTTCGTGTGTGTGTGTGTCTGTGTGGTCTTGTGATTCTTTTGGTGGTGCTAGTGGCCAGTCTCTTTGCTTTTTTTGTTCTGTATGCTAACGTGCATGCAAAAATTCAGAACAGCCAAGGTCTGCCGGCATCACTTACATTGTAAGAAAAGGGAGCTTCCTGGCAGTGCTTGCTGCCGTGTGGATGAATGTCAGGATGAATTTGACTGATTGTACACACCCAAGATCTATAAGAAACAGAATTTTTTCTTTTCCTGGAGATAGTTTTCACTTTTAGTTGGGTTCAAAATCCCTTTCTTTGTGTTCACGTAAAGATGTTTTAACTGGCACATCTCTTTTCTTCACTTTCATGTTAACACACTTTCCCACATTGAGATGGTGCCCTCTGTGCCACCACCACGTAAATCTGCATCAGGGCCTGGAGATTGTCTAAGTGGAAGCTTGAGAAGGTGTGTCATTAATTTTATCCATTTATTGAACGTGATGAGTTAGGTAGGGTAAATACAGTACACAGGTTTACTATATATATGCCCAGCTGGGGAAGAACACCAATTAGCTTCCAAGGGGACTTGATTTTTCCTCTTAGCTGTTGGAATTGTTTTAGCTTGTGTGTTTGATTTCTGTCCAGTTATTTCGGTTGATATAATATGTGCTCGGTTGACCTTGATCCCTACTCATTATGTTACATGCTGACGTTGTACTTTAGACGTGGTCAGAAACTCCTCTGCATATTTTTAGGCTTAAATGATTTATGTTTGATGTGCATTTGTTGTCAGTGATAGCCTGTGGTTCTTTCTAAATTGTGCTGCTGACATTAATGATAGAGAATGAAACTTCCCATATTATGTCAGATGGTAACTGGTATTTGAATGATGTTTTTGTTTTTGGATGTCCTTCAACTGGGATTGGTAGGCTTTCATTGGCAGAAGTAGAGTGGGTGTGCCCAGGCCAAGGGCTGAGAGAGAAGGAAGGTTCAGGGATGGTGAATAGGTCAGTCTGGGATGAAGGGGAAAGTAGCAGGAAAGGAAGTTGAAAAGGGCCAGCTAAGGCCCAATTATGGAGGCTGTCTGTTAGGTGGCCGTGAAGATTCCCTGGCCGTAGTTGTGGGGTCACCTACACAAGGTGGACTGATGGAGAGGAAGGTGAGTGATGTCACAGTGTTGGCTGAGGGTGGAGGGAATGGGCCAGAAAACATGGATACTCTGGCTTTGCACCCTAGAATCTGATGAGGATTCTTTCCTTTCTTCAAAGGTCTGGGATTCTTAAAAGAAAGACAGTCATCACTATGGTACAATCTGAAATGGAGCCCGTTTGGTACTTCTTCATTTTCCCGTTTCCTTATGACAAAAAGATGAGAGGGAACGGTGGGTTCTTGTTGCTCTATATAATCTATTCCACAACCAAGTGCACTTTGTAGCCTGTGTCCCTGGATGCAATCTGTCCCATCTGGAGAGCATTCAGATCCCAGCCAGCCAGCATGCTTGTTTCATGACGGTCTAGAAAGTTTGTTTCCACTTGTTAAAAGAACCTTCTGATCTGACCGCTTAAAATGAAAACCAGTGATTTCTTTTAAGGCAATTCTGTTCAGCTTTCATCATGATCCCCTAACAAACACCTATCTGAAGAAAGACGTATGGTTTTTTAAAAATAGTAGTGGTAGCATTTTATTATGTCAATCAAAGAATTGCTTATTTTATTGAAATAAACACTGGGCTCAGTGCCTGAGTTAAGAATTTTCTGTTTTTAATATTTTCACATGGAAAGAATACAAATAATTGTAATGGCTAGAACAGACCTGCCGGAAGATAAAAGAAAAATGAGCAGAAAAAAGTCCCATTAACAGTATCCAGCCTTCGTTCCTTGAAATGCCTCCTCACTGTTGGAGCAGCACCGTGACTCAGAGGCCGAGTTAGAGTTTCAGAATTTATATTGTTTATGACAAAACATAATGACTATTTACGTTACAGTTCTTGTATTTTAGCAAATCTGGGGTTAGTTCATAGTCAATGTCGGTTAAAATTTCTTACAGGAAAGCTTTGCTTCTTGTGGCAGCATTTTTATACCTTGTGTGAATTCCTTTTTTATTTAATAATTCGAAACCAGTGTTTTTGCACAGTTGTGACTGTGTGTGATGGCGTCTCTATAACCAAAGTGTGTGCTTTTAATGTTTCCTCTGATACTGTGCATTTAAAATGTCCAAATGCAAACTGCTGTGGCTTTCTTCGGAGGATTTGGCAGCACAGCATGCCACCTGTGACCCGCCTGCCTGCTGTGTGAGCTGTGATCAGGAGCAGGTTCCTGCCCATGAAGTTCTGAGTCGGTCACTGTGGGGTTCTCCTCTCTCATTCTCTCAGGCAGAGGATTATGTTATGAAAACTAACCATGTGACAATAAATCTACCTTAGCAGAAAGAGTATGTATATTTTATGTGAACCTGTACAGTAAATAAAGTGGAAATTATGAGTAACACTTTGATGGGTCTTTCCTGGCTTCCTTGAAGTTGTTCCATGAAGTTTAAGGCAGTGGACGCTCATATTCTCCAGGCTGTTTGAAAGTCCATCCAAACAGGGATTTGACTACGTTACAGCCTCCGTCACTTGGTGGAAAGTCAGGGCACTGTAACCATTTTGCAGGCAGAGGGTTTATGAAGGAAAGGCTGACTACAGCCTGGACTGCAGGTTTGCACGCTCTCTCTGAAGCCTCACACTCACATCTCTTCCTGCTGCCCCATTAAGGAATCTTGCTTACATCCTTTAGTCTGCAGTCACTTGGAAAGTTGCGGGAAGAGTGTTTCCTGGAACACTCTTGGAGGCTTTGGGGGTGAGGAACTCTGAAGCCACTCAACTCTCTTGGCTGTGTTGAACTTCGCAGATGTTTGTACAGGGGTGGCACGTGCCCCTGGGGAGGGTGCAGCCCACTGGCCACTTGGGCCTCATTCTGTGGAGGAAGAGGATGCTGTGTGAGGCTAGTGCAGGCCAGCTCATCGTGTCAGAGAGCAGCGTTCAGGTCTGTAAGTATATTCACAACAACTTAAAGATAATTCAAAGCAAATTTTAAAAGATGAATGGTAGAACAGGCCATCCCAATCTGGGAATACTGAGTTGTTGTTGATCATTGAAGGTTAGTTTATCATTCAAATGTCTCTTCTCAGAATCATCATTTCCGAATAGAAGCCACCATGGTGATTTAAAAACCTGGTTTTGCCAGTCTTGGTCAGAGTCCCTGTGCAGATTGGCAAAGGTAAGTGGGTGGTTTCTGGGGCTTGGCCAGGGTGACATGACACATGGCCCTCTGACCCGTGTTTGTAGCCTGCTCAGTTCCTTCTGCTCATTTCGGTACCTGTGAACAAATGCCCCTTTGCATGGGTGTGCCCCCTTCCCTGAGATAACATTGTTGCTTCAAGTGATGTGAACACCATCAAGCTTAGTTAGGGGACAGGACTCATTTGGTCGCAAAAAAATGTCCCTGGTGCAGCAAGGTATAACATTTAACAGGCTAGAATTATAACTTACACTACCTAAGCAAAATGACATTTCTGTTAAAATCAGCTTTAATAAAGGTCCTCCCCCACCACATGGCCCTTTTTTCCCCAAACTGTACAACAAATTTTGGTAAAACCAAAGGCATTAGAGTACTTTGGAGTTTGGGCTGAGTATTTCCCAGAAATGGTTGGAAGGCACTAATTACCTTCTCAGTAGCCTTTCCTGATGCCCTGGCAGAAGCAGGGCCAGCACCAAGGGCACTTTCCTAATCACAGATTTGGGACTGACATGCTCCGAGGTTTGCCTTGCTGTCACTCAGTGAGGCTGTACTTGGATTAAGAGAAATAGAGGGAGACACACAAATCTCTCTGTGATGAGTCTTCTCCAAGGTGTTTGGATTTCTCTGTTCTCGGGCAGCCCTACCCTCCCAGGAAGAGGCCAGAGAAATGGATATAGTTGGAGAAGTCTCTGTGATGCAGACTTTAACATTACATTGAAGAAACAGTCCCCTTACACACTTCAGCTGCACAGATGGTTTCCACGTAAGCGGAGGTCAGTTACTCATCACCAGGCCTTCCACTTCTAAAGAATAAATGTGCAGTGCAATTCACATAGTTAAATGGATTAATCCTAGGACCATAGACACTGGTTTTAAATTTCATTGTCCAGGAAATTCAACTTGTTTCAGTTAGTGTTATTTCTATAGAGCCTAAATTCTAATAATGGAAATAAACTTAGACTTGCAAAACTACTTTTACAAAGCAAACATTTATTAACACATTAAACAATTTTTTATAGAACTTCTAAAGAAACAAATTCAAGACAAAAATTATTCCAGTAGGTAACAAAATAATCTGTTATTTAAATTCCTTCTCATTGGGATGACTTTATTCCTTGAAACAGTACCTCAGCTAGGCAGGCTCATTCTCTCACCAAGAATAAAATGGTTGTGTGATAGTCACTACTGTTTTGTTCTGTAAACACAACCAGGATGTGTTGTCATAATTGAATTTGAAGTAATTCAATACTGCTACCTTCAAGAGTACGTGTGAAGTGTGATCAGCACCTAAGACACCTCAGAGCGGCTTTAGTATTCACTTTCCCATGTCACAAGTTAGAATAAAATAAGCACTCAGGAAGAAAGTCTCCTTCCCTCATAGTTTCTGGCATAGTGCAGCTGTATCTTCATCCTGGAACTTACCGAGAAAGTAACTTTCTCTTAGAAAATGAAAGTTTTCACAGCAAGTTTAATAAATTAAAACATAGGAAAAACTAGTGAACACAAGAACTCTCCTCCTTCAAGGTTCTCTTTTTAAGGTAACACGTTTAGGGCTATATGTGAGCCAAAGCACTTTGCATGCGGCAACACACCCAAGCCACTGGAAGAGTCAGGGTTAGCAAATACAGAATTGTCTTGTTGCAAATTCGTTTCGAGCAAAAGGCCAGAATGAGACAGCCAAAGGAGCATTTAAGACAGTTAGTGGTTCTGTACTTTGAAAGCATCATCACAGATGAAGGTACCAAGGCTTTCACTCCCCTCTGCTGTATTCTCACAGGCTTCCAAGGAAACAAATGTCTGACAATTACTTGTCTGTTTCAAGCTCTTGATGTGGAAAATGACAAATTCTGGGTTTCTAAAAATTACAGAAATTAAGTCAGGAAAACCTAGCAAAAATACTAATACTCTGTGTTCTAAGATTTGCCACAATCATCTCATTGCTACTCATGAATAAAATGACTGTACTGATGTTTCAGGTGTTCTAAAGCCCCTTGCTTCATTTTTCACACCTCTTTGCAAAAACTACTACACTGTTTGCTGCTATAATCTTTGGTAGGACAGCTTTTACCTAATCAGACTTTCCAGAATGGAACTGAACAGCCACATTTCATTTCAAAAGTTATTTTGTGGAGGGCTGGCCCGGTGGTGCAGCGGTTAAGTTCCCACATTCTGCTTCAGCGGTCTAGGGTTCACTGGTTCGGATCCCGGGTGTGGACCTGCACACCATTTATCAGGCCATGCTCTGGTAGGCATCCCACATATAAAGTAGAGGAAGATGGGTACAGATGTTAGCTCAGGGCTAATCTTCCTTAAAAAAAAAGTTATTTTGTGGGACCAGCCCAATGGTGTAGTGGTTAAGTTCGCACCCTCAGCTTCAGTAGCCTGGGGTTCACGGGTTCAGATTCTGGGAGTGGACCTACAAACCACTCATCAACCCATGCTGTGGCAGGGTCCCACATACAAAAGAGGAAGGCTGGCACAGATGTTACTCGGGACCAATCTTCCTCACCCAAAAAATGTTATTTTGTGATAAATTTCCTAGCTGCATATGTGCTGTAAGTAGACATTATACTAAGCTATTTCACAAGTGTTCAATTTGTCATTCCTTTTTAGCGCCTACAAACGGGGGTGGAAGGGAATGAATGCAATTATCCATTTCTTCAGTACCATTCGAGGGTCCCCAGAGCAAATCTGATTTGCTTCAACAGGAAAGAAACAGCTGAAAATACATGGCCCTGGTTTTATTTCAGCTTTGTAGAAAAATACTTTGAAAGTATCACAAATAAACACACATGGAAATATAAGGCAGCCTAAGACACCAGGGAGACAATTTCATGAGCTGGATCAATGCTCTGTACTATAAAGTTAAGCAGTTGTTTACACTTCATAAACATCAAGACAATCAAGCATTAGAATGATTAACACATACAACCTACACCAGAATTAAGTGAGGTTATGTTAACTGCCTTGTTTGTTGATAAAGTGTAGCTGAAGTCATGCAGATCAGGGTTTTTAAGAGAAAGCTTTAAAGACGTGCAAGTTAGCAAAAATTCAGGGAAACCTGCTGAAGCCATTCTTGCCCACTGCTTTGCCCAGAGACAGTTCTTTGTCTTAGCCCCTGACGTGATCTTGTGTACACTTAGCACACACACAGACACAGGATGAGACCTGCTCGGCAGGTAACTCCAAGCTCTTATTCCATGTTGGTCAAAGAGTGAAGCTGTGCGGGCATCGAGTCTGTCTGCGGAGTCAGCTCACTAAGCTCACTGATGGTGGTGGCCAGCAGAGCGTCCTGGGACACCATGGAATCATGTGACTTGCAGGCCGTGTCTGCAGAACTGTTCTCCTGCACGGCAGACACGCTGTCTTGGACCGTGGCCAGGTTGTGAAAATGGCCGTTTTCTGCAAAAGACAGCAGTTTATCTGAAAGTTTGGATGACGCATATTCTTCATCAGGCTGTTCAGTCTTGTGCCCTTCATCATTCTTGGGTGAGCCATCTACAATAACAAGGAAAGACTTCCATGGAGTATTCTTATCATGTATCTACAAATCAAACACAAAACAAAAGTCACTTGATGTGTTTCTGAACAAGTATCTGTAAGTCTCCCAATTCACAGCTACTTACTAACAAGTCTGTCTTTTAAAACAATAGTCTCTCTTCAACAAATTTAGTTTCTACTGCAGCAAAATGCCCTTTCACTAATGGTCAAATATCTTTCTACCACCACTTATCACAGATTGTGCCTTCCTGGGCCTCGAGACTTGGTCCTGCACTTCATTCACACTGTGAGTGTACTCACTGCAGAGGAAGCCTGAGAAAGACCTGTCATCTTCTACAACCACCTTATGGAATGGTGACAGCACTTCTGACTATCTAGGGTTATGCGTCCCTAAGGACCAGCCGTGTGTCATTCTTAAAGAAGCCAGACTGTTGCTTACTGAGGTGTGCCGCCGGAGAGTAGACTTATCAGTAAACGTCCGTCCACAAGCATTGCACATGAACGGCTTCTCTCCTGTGTGGATGCGATGGTGGCGCTGGAGAGCGTTGAGCTGGGTGAACTGCTTACCACACTGGTCGCAACAATAGGGACGTTCCCCTGAGACAGGAAAGAAAACTACTGGTTGATCTCTTCAGCCTCCTGTACCTTATTTTGTTTACAGTCTGGAATAACACTGTTTGTAAACTGCTAGAAACGTCAGCATTCCACCACAAGGAAGGCTATGTTGGGAACGACATGAGGGTGAACTCACAGGCACGGATTGACCATCCCTATAAGACCAGGAGTTTATGGTCTACGCCAGAAAAGGGCCAACACCCATGCAAGCAGCTGGTATTACATCTATAGACATTTCACCTATTCCCCACAGTAATGGAGTATAAAATCCCAAATCCCCTAACAGCTGAATTTGCATGCATGTGTGTATGCACCTAATATGTACAGATCATTATCTCTAATTCTAATGTTAAAATGTTCGCGTATCCACATCCATATTCAAACATTCATACCTCTTCAGTTTCTTAGAGCCAGAAACTAGAAACTCAAAAATATAAAAACGTTATTATGACACATAAAGTTTGGCCAAAGGTCTTTGCTAAAGCTAAATTCCACATAATTTTCCAGTAAATCAAAAACTTTTGAGATGTTTTTCTTGCCACCCTGAACTCCCTTTTTGGTGACATCCCAGCCATACCTGTGTGGACTTTAATGTGCTGGTAAAGTGAGTTCCGCTGGGCAAAAGTCCTGAGACAAACTTCACATTTAAAGGGTTTGGATCCAGTATGGATTCTATTGTGATGTTTCAAATACTCCTTAGAAGCAAAACTCTTGCC
This sequence comes from Equus quagga, assembly GCF_021613505.1. Lineage (NCBI taxonomy): Eukaryota > Metazoa > Chordata > Mammalia > Perissodactyla > Equidae > Equus > Equus quagga. The sequence continues at coordinate 64,508,790 of NC_060278.1, forward strand.
ACATGTTTCACACATAAAAGGTCTTTCACCTACATGGAAAGATGAAACAAAAAGCCAGAAATGATACAGGCACGAGAACACACTGGAAGAGTGGGTCCACACTCTTAAACCCACACGAACTCAACAGTGCTCGGATGGGCAGTGTGTTACATTCTCCAGTTGAAACTATTATAAAACATCTATTCATGTGAGACGCTTGCTACTTGCCGACAGCCGTTGTAAAATACCCTTGGAAATCCCAAGAAAGATTCCACTAGACTAGAATTAAAGAGGCATTGTTCAGCAGCTCACGTTTGGGAAATTTAGTCATTCCAAACAAAGTAATTTTACAACTTGTTTGGAGGAATTGTTGGACCTTTCAAAGCACTTCTTTGGGTCTTTATCGCAATCAAAGTCTCTTCAAGGAAGTTCCCATTAGACCTACAAGCATGACTATTCCGGAGTAGCAACTCCCAGTCAACCTGGATTGGCTTATGGGACGAGAAAAAAATGTTCAATACCATTTCACAGTAAGTAGTTTGAGTCCTTTAATCCCACAAATCAAATTCATCTGATGATTAGGTGTGCCCCTGATTTCACAAACATTAAAAATACTGGCTGTAATAAAATCTGACTATATTAATATTTTCACCAGATGACCAATTCTAACAATCTATCAGTGTGACCTAACTTCACCTCCATCCCCAAGCATCCAGTAGACGCCACTTCTGCTCATTTTACAGTCTAGAAATTCATGTCATTAAATGCCTCGTCTCTATCTTGCCTGCATTTGAACCTGAAGTGCTTAGAAGTAAAAATTTAAAAATGCAAGCAGATAAGAAGGAACTGGGTTAGTATGCTAACTATAGTTATTCGACAGATTCTGTATGCTTCTGTACCATATACAACAGGGTTCTAAACCTCAGGGTTATTGTGCTGAATCAGAAGAAAGCCAACTTAAATTTTCTCCCTTACATAATAAAATCACAAAAATTTTTAAAAGTAGAAATGAGATAATTCCACCACCTTAACACATCACATAATTTATTTTCTTCCAGTCTTTTACGTGCAGGTTTTCAATACAGTTGGGATTAACAACTATGCCTAATTGTGTATTTTTCAAGTCAACATCCAAGCACAGTTTTTCACACTGTTCAGGGCCCTTACTGGGGACAGCCAGGTCGTTAGCTGGGAGAAGTTTACTGAACCACTTCCTTTGGTTAGACAGTCAGGTTGTTTCCAGTTCCTTGTTATTAGAAATAGCAAGAAGAGAGATAATAGCATATAGCTTTCTCCATATTCTGAACAATTTCTTTAGAACAGATGCCTAGAAATGGAATTCGGGTAGGAACTGTTTCATACCTCTCGATACATTAAGAGTCACCTGCACATTCCTACTGCCCAGTGTGCAAGGCCATCGCCACGAGCACACAGCCCTGGAGCAGTGGGCATATTTCATTGTCCATTTTGGCTCATTTACTGATGGAAAAGCTCCATCATGGCTTTAACCTGCACGACTTTGGTAGATGCCAACTTCTAAATTAATAAATTGCAGTTTCCTTCTACAGCTAGGAAAGACATTCAATCACAGCAGCATGAGTATTTACCTGTGTGACACCTTTTATGATAAATCAGCATGTGGTTCTGAGTGAATCTTGCACCACATTCATCACAGACAAAAGGTTTTTCCCCTGTATGAATTCTGAAAGTACAACATTCAGATGATAACTTAGGATGTATTTCAAACCTCACTTTGCAATACAATTTCCACTCTAGCCTGCAAAGATAGTTTATTTCAAGAGACCAGACAAGAATGACTGGAGTGAAAGGTAAAGAGGCCCATAATCTCCATCCCCAAAGCCATTTCTGCACAAGGCCAACAGGCCGACATGCTTCCTGGAAGACGCTGGATGTCACCCACGTCTGCCTTATGCCGGACAGCGGGGGCAGGCAGAGACCAAGCCTTTGCATATTTTTAAAAACTAACTAGCACTGTGTAATACCTGTAAAACTTCCTCATTCAGAATACTCGACCACAAACACCTTAGGAGCTAGTGCTGCCGAAGTACCACATGATCAAAAACTTTACCATCATTTCCTGATAACGACATAACCAGTCCAGAAAGAACTGTCCTCAAAATGCTGACCAAGCCTGGTTTCTGAGGAGCCTATATAAGCATTTTAATGTCACAACTAGCACGAAGTAGCTAGCAACGACGATTTACTGAGCACTGCCTACGCCAAGTTTTTAACCTTACAGAGAGTAAAAAGATGATGAACACCATGCTACCACCCCAACCCCAACGGCTGGCCCAGGTTTGAGGGCAGATCTAGAACAGGGTAGAAGACTGCTTGTCCGGATTTCAAGTGTAAATGCTGTCACCCAACTGCAGTTCAGACACAAATAACAGAAAACACAGTACTAATTCTGGAGTTAAGACTACCCAGTGGCACACTTTCCAAGACTGGAAACCAACAGACAAGACCAGAGTGATGTCCTAGGGCCCTCACTGTCATCTCACTGAGGTCTTTTTAATAGGACTGTAGGACCCAGGTGGTCACAGGCCCAAGTTCTCAGTGAAGAGTCAGGAAGAGAGAAATAAAGATAACTAGCTGCAACCCCTCAGGTACCCCGGGAACTAAGCACCAGAAGCTACTTGGGGAGGGGGAGAGCCCAGGCCTGCAGACAAGACGTGCAGGGCTTGGCGTTTTCAGCAGCCCTCTGCTACGGTGGGGACACTAAGTTCCGTGTCAGGCTTCTGTGTGTGAACGTGGACAGGAGAAAGGAGGGTCCTCATCGGCCTGAGGCCTGTAGGAACACTACGGGATTCCATAGTGTTGAAGAGCAGTCTCTCAGCATCTCTACCCAGAGACAGAATTCAAAGATGTCTCAAAAGAGCCTCCCAACTTGTCGAGGGAACAATTAAGAAGTGAAATATCTAGAGAGATAGCCACACTGGTCCAAATGCTAGAAGAACCTCAATTTCTCAACATGCATTCAAGGGAATAAGCCACGTTCTGAAAAAAAGCTATTTTCATAGGGTCTCTGATATTTCCCAGGACACTCCTTCGCCCGGAGCCACGCGCCCGCACCTCATGTGGGTCTTCAGAGCCGAGGGCTGCGAGAACTTGGCCTCGCACTCGGTGCAGCCGTAGGGCTTGTGGCCCGTGTGCGTCCGCTCGTGCAGCCGCAGGGCCGTCTTGGAGCTCAGGCCCTTGCCGCACTGCTGGCACTGGTGCCGCTCGCCCCCACCCTCGTGCACCTGCACCACGTGCCGCTTGACGTCCTTCTTCCTTTTGAACTTCTTCCCGCACAGGTCGCACGGGAAGTGGCGCTCACTGCTGTGCACGTGGCGCTGGTGGCTCTTCAGGTTGCAGCGGTTGGCGAAGGTCTGGCCGCAGGTGTCGCAACGGTGAACCACCTCGGTGGCCACCCCATGGTGGAGCCTGACGTGCTTCAGGAAGCTCTTCTCATACAGAAAGGCTTTCTCGCAGATGGTGCACTTAAAGTTGCTCTTCCTCTTCTCTGCCTCCTGGTCCTCCTCGTCCTCCTCATCGCCCCTCCCTGCTTTCTGCAGCCCCTCCTCCACCTCCACCCCAGCAGTGCCATCCTCGTTTTTTGTAATTGGGTCCAGCTCTGTGCCCACCGCCTCTGGACTGGGGACTTGGGGACCCCTGTAGTCCTTCATGTCGGCCTCGGGACTTTTCTGCTGCTCTCGGAGTCTTCTCGTGTATTTCTTTTTAGGGATCTCCACAAAGACCTTTCTTCCGGCCAGCCTTCCACTAGCTCTTCTGAGTTTAGGGTAGGGAGGCTTAACTACATCTTTTTTCTTGTCTGGTTTCTCCTTGGACTTCCTCAAGGGCATATCTGACAGCATGCCATTGTTAATTCTTGCCACCGGGGGATTTGGGGAATCCGCAAGGCTGCTGGCGACAGGACCATCCAGAGCTGCACTTGCCCGGGGGCCAGGAGCCACAGTGACTTGGGCACCACTGCTCCCTTCCACCTGCTGAGACTCTGAGAAACTCTGCAACTCCAAAAGCACCGACTCCAACATCTGTTTCTTTAATTGAAAACAAGTTTCTGATAAGTCCAAACATTTCAGCTTTTCAGCCATTTCCAGCATTCGCTGCACCCGATCTTCTTCCACCTGTACCTTTGCAGTGTAGACAAACTCAAGGAACGAAGCAAAGTCGACAACTTGCACTTCGTTTAAGTAGACATTAGTCCTAGTGCCATCCACAGTCTTCTCGTTAAGGAACATTTCCTTAAAAAACTTGCTGGTGGCTGCCAGCACCACCTTATGGGCCATGAATTCTTCGCGGACACCCTGGTACTCCACACTGACAGTCACGTCACACAGGTGACCGAGAAGACGGAGTTGATGCATTTCATGCAGAAGGTTAAAGGGTGAGGATTTGGATTCCAGCAGAACTGCACCACTTTCCATGTTTCTTCTTTCCCAAAACAGCTCTGAAAACAAAATCAAGAATTATTCATGAATGAGCAATCACTGAAATACAAGGATTAAAAATTATGAGGATTATTTCAGATCTTTAGAGGATATAAACTGATTAACAACCTCAACCTAACTTTTCTCATGTAAACATTCAAATCACACTTCGCTTCTTAGTTTTCTGAAGTCAATTCCTGATGCACCCTCATAAGATAATATGTGCATGAAAAAATAGAATATTACTAAGATTTCCCCTGAAGAAAAACATAAATGATTAAGGTTTTAATTAATGAAATACATTAAAGCAGTAATTTTCTTACAGACACAGGCCCCAAAACTATAACAGAATTTATGACAACAATAATATCTAGTCCTTTGATCAGGAAACCAAATAATTAAAACAAAACATACAGCCACCACTGTCTGGGAGCAAACCTTAGAGAATCATATCTGCCTTTGAAAACAACCAAATAAATAAATAACTACTTTCCATGAGGAAAAGTTCACGGAAAAGTAGTCCACAAGCCATGGCTGTTTACAACACTCCATAATTTGAATTACTGTTACTCTACTGAAGTAAGGCAAGTTCCACAGCTTTTACAAGCTGTGTCATCTTGAATAAGTAATGTAACTTCTCTGAACCTTAATTTCCTCCTCTACAGAAGGTTTGGCAGGTCATCATAAGGCTTCAAGGAGTGCAAACATGTCAAGCGCTTACAGCCATGCCTGAGACTTGTGAGTTGTTACTGGCTTCCCATGTGCCAGCCCTGGGTGCCCATCATCCCATTTCACAGATCAGGAACCCACACGGGCACAGTAAGTGGTTGGGCTGGGCCTGGAGCCTGGGCCTAAGCCTGGTGGACTCTGGACTCTGAGTTGCTCAGCACACCCCTCAGCTCAGCCTTGCCACATGCAGACAGCAACTTCTGCTCCCTGGATCGTCCCACAGCAGTGGGCATCGCAGACTTCATCAGCACCCCGCCCGAGTTGCCCCTCCTTGGCTTCCATGGTACCCCACGCCACCCTGGGTCATTTCTTCGGCTCTGCTGGCTCTTCTGTCATTCAGGCTCCGTGAATATGTGCTTTCTCCTCAAGTTCGTCCCCGACCTTCTGCTCTTGAATCTACCTTCTTCCTCAAGTTTGCTCTGGTTCCGAAATCTCCACCCCCCTTCCTTCTGACCTCCTTTAGCCAGCTCTCTGTTGTCACCTCAGATTCACACGTCTAGAGCATAACTGGTCTTCACCTCCCCAAGCCCACCTCTCCGTCCTCTCCAGTCGCATCCACCACCCTGCCTTCAGTACCTGGGGCTACAACCGGCTCTCCGCAACCGCCAGCCCCCCAACCAGGAAAAGGCCGCCCTCGGAGAGCTCAACGGTAAAAGGACATCCACGAGGCCTGACCAGTGTCACCTGAAGGAGACTCAGACACTGCAAACACCGCCCTGGCCTGAGTAAAGGATGCGCGGCGCCGGGCGGGGCGGCGACCGACTCCAGCCGGCTCGGAGAAATGGCCGCACCGGCTCGCAGCCTGAGACCCACCCCGCCAGCAGCCCTGGGCTTCCCAAAGCTCGGCCCGCGCGGCCGGGAGCAGCCGTGCGGACTCACGGGCGGCCTGACAGGGATGCCGAGCCACCCAGTGCAGCGGCTTCCGAGCACCAGTCCCCATTCTGCCCACCACAGGGAGAGAAGGCAGGGATCATGGCGACAGGAACACTTCGGCCTGGGTGACAGCTGCATCTCCCACTGTAACTGGCTGGCACCTCGGCCGCAGCCTCCGTCCTGAGCATCAGCCCACGTCGGCGGCCCCTCCACACCGGGGGGTCTGCAGCGCTCCAGCCCGGCGCGAGCCCGAGCCAGCACCGGCTCCGATGGCGCCGGCCCGCGGGCCCCGACGCCAGACTTCCGAAGAGCACGCGGCCCCGCTGCAGGCGGACCCGAGTGCAGGCTCGGCCCCGGGCATCCACGGGCGCGCGCGAGATCGGGCCTGGCCTCCGGCCCCGGGCCGCCGCGGATCCCGCACCCCCGAGGCCCGCCGCTCCTCGGGAGGGGCCCGCGCGGCCGGCCGCTCCTGCGCGCGGACAGCCGGGAGGCGGCGGCCGGAGAGAGGGCGGGCTGGGCGCGGGCAAAGCACTCACCTCCCAGCCGGCCAGCTGCCGCCGCGCATCCGCCGGACCAGGCCCGCGGGGCCGATGGCCGGCTGGGCGGGGAGCGGCACCCGCGCGGGCAGCTCCGATTGGCAGCCGCGGGCCCCGCCCCGCCCCGTCCAGCCCCGCCCCCTCCCGGGGCGGGGGAGTGCCTGCGCGCGCACGTCCTACTGCGAAGGCAGTTGGGGCAGAGCGACGCGGTCCGTACGTGGGGGTCGCGCGTCGGTCCGGCAGTGCAGGACGGCGACCCGCGCCGCCACCAAGGTCTGCGCCTGCGCAGAAGGCCTGGAGGGCGGCTCTGCAGCGCGGCGGGTGGGGCCGGGGCAGGCCCCGAAGGTCACGTGAGCGGCGGGCGCGGTCACGCTCGGGCCCCTCCCCGGCCGCGGGCGGCGTGCGTGCTGGCGTGCCTGGGTGGGATCCGCCCTCCTCCGGACGGCGCTCGGTCGGACACACTCCTGGGACCCGCCCGGCGCCTCCCTGTCCCCTCGCCGCGGCTGCTTATCCGGAGACCCCGGCGCAGCCAGCCTGGCTCCCCGGGCCCGCCGCCCTCCCTCGGAGTCCGAGCCCCGGCTCGGGACCGTGCTGCCCCGCCGGCCCGGCCTGCTTTGAAAGACCTCTGGGCTCCCGCTCCCGGTGCTCGGCCGATTGCGACCCCGGGTCCCGTGCGAGCCGCCGCAGGTCATGCTGGTAATGCCTGGGCGTGTAGCACGATCAGATTAAAATAGGAGGCTTAATTCCTCCTGTTGGAAATAGTTTTCTCTCCCCCTTTTTCTTTGAGCATTTACCATAGAAAACTGGTCATTATGAATACTTTATCCTCTCTGAAATGTATGTAAATCCTTTTGAAGACTAGCTAGGCCTTGTGTCAGCTTTATGACCCAGAACCTAGGAAAGTCCTTAGGGCTGGGAGCCGGCTCTGAAATGTAAACGTCCGAGGGGGTGGCGCGTCTCCAGTTTCCCGGAGAGTGGAGGCGCCTGATTTCAGCGGGCGCCTTGCTCCAAATTGCAAAACTAACTCCTGTCGCAAAGATAATGAGAAGTGTGTTTTTCCTCCGGATAACCAAAGCGCTAACTGACCTCGATGGCCATCCCAGTTGCCGCGTGGAGTTAGGATGCAGTATGACCAACAGTGTTGCCAAGTCCTCTAGTGGAGCACTAGCTAGTGTTTAGTTGAGAGCATATAGGTAATGGGTTGTACCTGGTTGGCCACAGGAGAGGGTGACATTTCTTTCTTACCAGCTGCCTGTGATGCCATCCAATTCTGGTTTAATGCTTACTCAACAATGAAAGTGTTTCCTTTCTCTACTCCCTTTTGTGGAGAAGGTTTCTGGGTAACGGGAAGATTTTGATTTTAATTGTATTTTCCCAGCGGGAGCCAGCTTCCCACACATCAGGTGCTCAGTCAAGATTTGAAGAATGCATGATAGGCATCTTTGCTTCAGCACACTATCTTTATATTTGGTTACACGATTCAAGGAGATTGGAATAAACACAGTTTTCACTTATGGCCCAGGGAAGGTCCAGAATCATTTTTTATTGTATGATTTTGCTTTGCATTACAAAAAGGTGATTTGCTTTCTCACGTCAGTGCTTGTTGGCCATTTGTATATCTCCTTTGGAGAAATTTCTGTTCAGATCCTTTTTAGTTTTTTTTTTTTTGAGTTGTAAGAGTTCTTTTTATACGCTAGATAAAAGGCCCTTATCAGATAATATAATTTGTAAATATTTCTCCCATCCTGTGGATTTTCTTTTCATTTTCATGATGGTGTCTTTTTTTTTTTTTTTCCTTGAGAAAGATTACCCCTTAGCTAACATCTGCGCCCATCTCCCTCCTCTTTATATGTGGGACGCCTGCCACATCATCATGGCTTGAGGAGCAGTGCGTAGGTCTGTACCCGGATCCGAATCAGCAAACTCCGGGCCGCCCACACAGAATGTGTGAACTTAACTGCTGTGCCACTGGGCCAGCCCCATGATGGTATCTTTTGAAGCACAGGATTTTTAAATTTTGATGAAATCCAATCTATTTTTTCTTTTGTTTTTGGAAACCAGGTCCTAATACAAGGTCATGATGATTTACACCTGTTTTCTTCTCAAGGTTTTTGTAGTTTTACCTCTTACACTTAGGTCTTTGATGCATTTTGAATTAATTTTTGTATATGGTGTGAGGTAGGGGTCCCACTTAATTCTTATGCATGTGATTATCCAGTTGTCCCAGCACCATTTGTTGAAAAGACTATGCTTTCCCTATTACCCTGTCTTGGCCTCCTTGTTGGAAATCATTTGGACCATAAATGTGAGGGTTTACTTTTGGACTCTCAACTCTAGTCAATTGATCCATATGACTATCCTTATGTCAGTACCACATGGTCTTAATTATTGTGTATATATATTTTTTTTCCTCAGAGAGGTTTTGAAGTTTTTGATATCAGTCACTCTTTTCTTTTGGGTTTCTTCTGCTGATTGGAAACTCAGAAAATACTTCTAAATGTAAAAAAGAGAGGATAGGAAGCACGAAAGTATAGAGATGATGCCCTGAGAGCCTACTATGTCCAGAACAGGCTACAGACTTGGCTCAGAGATTCCTAGTGGCCAAAGAGAAAAAGACTATAAAGCTTTGTCTACCATCTGTTTCATAGTCTGTTGCCCCTGATCAGCTGGTGAGTGAGACAACCATCCAGTACACTGGCCAAGGTTTTTATCTTGTCCAGATTCATGTATTATTCTGTAGAAAAACAAGTTGTTCAGTGGATAAAAACTCATTTACATGAACAGTGTGTCTATAAGAAACGAAGTAAACAATCAGAAAGAGATGGTCAGTGAGGGCTGCCTTACAGAGCCTGTGTCCTCTCTGTGGGGGGACTACATGGGGACAAAAGGACTGAAGGAAGCAGGCTGATGAGAAACTCGTGGCTTCTAGGCCGAAAATGCCGCTACTTCACCATGTGATTTTGGGCAAGCACCTCACCTAGTCTATTAGTACCTATCTGTCTAAAAGCTCCTGGACGTGGTGGAGGCCATGGGAATGTCGCGTGTCTACACTTAACCTGGCATTCTATTTCACCACGGTGTTGGACAAGCTAAAAAGAAAGTGGCTCAGTGGGTTAGTGGTGCAGGCTCCTTGCTACCTAGTGTCCAAACAAGGCAGTTCCTTGGTGGGAATCCTAGAACATACAGAGATAGGCAAGAAGTTGCATGTGCTGTTTACAGGCATTCTGGGTGCAGAGGAGTTGATCTGGAATGGGCACACGGCAGGCTGCTGCTACAGTAGGATACAGAAGACACACGCATTCTCTTCTACCAAAAGAACATGTGCACAATGAGTGTACATGTCCCAGTGTTGACTGCAGATGTGGCTAAATGGCCAATTCTCCCCCTTGGTCTTTTGCTTCCCACATGTAATAATTAGGGTCACTGAATTTCTCTTCTCTCTTCAGTTGCATTATAGCCCCACTTCGCAGAAGGAAAGGTATGTGTCACCTTAAATTGCTGACCCTGCCAAGAGCCAAGGATCTTTTCCAAGTTAGATTATAGAAACAAGATTTGAGGAGTTCTAATAATAGAGCCAACTATGTGATAACTTGGAAAACCTCCTGCTACAAACACATAGAAATGGAGGCTTAAATAGAACAAGCATCTTTTCAAATGCATGGCTGAGTTTACAAGAAATTTGGGAAATCTCTAGGGTCCAGAAACGAAGAGGGAACCCAAAATCAAATCTGTGAGTGAGCTGTGGCTGCCCTGGGAACGGGCCGTGGGTCTAGTCTTAATAGTTTAGGAGTCTGGATTTCCACACCCACACACAGTCTGGAAACAGGTGAGATCATTGCATAAAGCTGAAACCCGCAAAGAACCCCATCCCCAGTGAAAGATTAGGAAAAAATAGTTATCCATCAGCACAGAAAATCAAGAAAGTTGTTGGGCTCACCCTGAGCTTGAGGTATAAACGTCTCCCCTGAGGATTTATAACTATGGGCCCATCTGACATGTCAAGTTGGGGTTTAAAATTATGCTACCCATGAGACCTTGGAACTCCTTAGATTGCACATTAACCTAAAACCTGGTCTCTGGCCAGAGACGGCCCAAGGACACCTGTAGAAACAGATGTAAAACCACTCTGGAGGGATGGACACGCTCCCAGCTCAGGCTCACAGGGTCTTGCTCACCATAGATAAACTCACAGTGCAAAGTTGCGAAACACAAGAACAGGCTTCCATGAGTGAGTGGAGGCAGCGATGTAACCGACAGCAGGGTGCACCCTAAGAACTTCAGTACCACACTCAGAAGAACTACAAGATAAACATGTTTATATTATTCAAAACAAGAGAAGGACTTAAACATATTAGGAAAAGTAAGAATAAAGAGCAAGCAGATATGAAAAAGGACTAAATAAAACTTCTGAAAGTTAAACTATACTCACTGAAATTAAGAGCTCTGTTGATGAGTTAAATAGTAGTTTAGGCACAGCTGAAGAATTACTGGATTGGAAAGAGAACTGAGGAAATTGCCAAGAATGCAATAGAGACGTAGGACAGGAAATAAGAAAGAGAGGTTAAGAAAGACAGGAGAGAATAAGAAAGTCTAATATTCACTCAGGCACGGCTTAATGACGGGGCTGTGTTCTGAGAAACGCTCGTTACCCAGTGTTGTTGTTGTGTAAACCTCAGAGTGTACTTACACACACCCGGATGGCATGGCCTATATACCTAGGCCATAGGGCACTGATCTTACAGGACCACTCTCGCATATGCGATTCGTCACTGACTGAAACGTCGTTATGCAGTACATGACTGTAATACGAGTTCAAGAAGGCAAAAAATAGAGACTGAGACGCACTGTTCACAGGGATAATGGCTGATAATTTTCCAGAATTGAATAAAGAAATTCTCAGGTTTGGGAATGATAAATAAAAATAAATTCACATCTACTCACAATGTAATGAAATTGCAGAACATCAGAACCAAAAAGATCTTCAAATTATCCAGCAATAGACCAGGGGAAATTGATTAAAATTCTCTAAGGAACAGGAAAGGAAATATGTGATCTGTACATAATATTTGTGAGCGGGGCCAACAGGTAAAGAAAAGAACATAGGCATCCATAAATTCAGCAGCAGAAATACTGAAGAGCAATTAGCAGGCTTCTTTATAGAAATAATAAGGATGAATTACACAGAAATACAAAATACCCCACTTAACAACTGAGATTTTTCTTCCTCTCAATTTTTCTAGTCTCTGATCTTATCCCAGGTGTGATGGTTAGTTTTATGTCACCTTGACTGGCCTAAGGGATGCCCAGATAGCTGGTAAGACATCATTCCTGAGTGTGTCTGTGAGGCTGTTTCTGGAAGGGATGAGCACCGATTCTGTAGACTGAGTAGAGAAACGCCCGCCCCAATGTGGGAGGCATCATTCAATCCTATGGGGGCGCGAATGGAACAAAAAGGCAAAGGGAGGGCGAATTCTCTCTGTTTTCTTGAGCTGTGATGTTCATCTTTTCCTGCCTTCCTACTCTGATCTCCAGCTTGTCAGGCCTTTAGACTCGGACTTAGTTATACCACCCATTTCTCTGGTTCTCCAGCTTGCACATGGAAGACTGCCAGACTTTTCAGCCTCCATAACTATGTGAGCCAATTCCTATAATAAATCTTATACACATTATATATCAATAAACCATATATATTTCTTACAAACGTTTCTCCACCCCACCCCACCCCCCACTGGTTGTGTTTCTGTGGAGAACCCTGACTAATACACCTGGGCAGACTCCTCCATTCTAGCCTCTAACCAGCTTTAGGCTGAGCTGTTCTCTTTGCCCTTCCCCTCGGTTTAACACCGTCACTTTCTAATCCTATCTGAAAATTCTTGGCACTAAGATATGCTCTCAGGAGAGAAAGCCTATTAAATCTATGGCCTCAATATTTCTATTCCAAAGTCCCCAAACCAATACATCTTAAAATACAAGTCCATTATACTTACAATGTAGTTATATATGAAAGAGGTTTCTTTCGTAATGAATCTATAATACAATGTAAAAATTCTCATACACTCAATTAAAATTGGGTTTGAGATTTTATTATTATTTTCAACTGAATGTCTGGTGCAAGTTCGACTTCTTATAAATCAATCAACGTTAGCTAAGGACTCACTCGCTGGCCTACTGTAGTGTTTGAAACAGATGGGTCCAGCAGGAAGGTTCCAAACTAAATTGTAATCTTAGCTCTCTGGTGACTAAACAAATATTTCTATCTGCGATTTAAATGTCTTGTCCCTTTGGCTGGTTCTTCACTAAGCAATTCCAACACTAAGTCAAAGAGATGAAAAGTGATTACAAGTGTAAAAGTGTGTGTGTGTCTCTCACACACTGTCACACACAGTCACTCATACTGTGTGGCCTGCAGCATGAGCGTGTAGGCAGCGCTCTGTAGAACCAGGAGAACCACATCCACACTTATGGCTTCTTGCTGCTGTAGGTTTCAATGTTCCTGGTCCACTGCACTTTGTGACAGGAGGACAAACCTGGAGGTTTTCCTCTTTTCATGCCCCCAGGGGACAGGACACTTTATCCTCTTGTCAGAGGGCACTGGGGGAGCACTGCTTCTCTGGCGGTTGGAGAAACACCTCCTGCACACACTATGGCCAGACCAGAGGACACTGATCCTGCCTGTGAGCTTGGTGCAGGCCTGCCCACGGTCCACCAGGCCCTGGGATCCCCGGAGACCACAGCAGTAACTACATGGGCTTCCCTACCAGGGCAAGGCAGCTTGGCCATCGCCTCTGCCGCGGCTCCCGTCTGCTCTGCTCCCTTGCATCTGACCACAGGGTATTTCTAGTCTCTAGGCTGATCCCACCGGGCCCTTTGCATCTGGGCATTGTAGCTGCCCACTCAAGAGGTCACTCCCTGCTGATGAGGCTCTGTGCACGTGCATCCTACAGTTTTCTCTTCGCAGGAGACATCACTGGGAAGCAGTCCCTGGTCTGTTTTTTCCAGCCCTAGCCCACAGACTGTGAGGATGCCCCAGTCTCTCACACCTGATGCTTCAGTGACGCCACTCCAAGCCTTCCATTTGCCCTCCTTTCATCACAAATATCCAGCAGACCCTGGCACTCATGTCTCTCAGCTACCTCTCTCATTCGGTGCAATTTTTCTGGTCAATTTCTGCAATGTAGACAAATTCCTCTGTGCAAATGTCACCTAAAACAATCTCTCTCTTAATACCTGACATCTCATCTCTGAGACAAAGTCCTTAAAGCAACTGCTTGAAGCAGCTAAGATGCTTTGTGGACCAGAAATGCTCCCTTTATTTATAAGGGTCCCAAGGCGAACAAGGTGCTGCGTCACAGCCTGAGAACAGCACAGCTGGTAAAAGGGTGCAGGACATTCCCAGGCTTCAGGCAGCAGCTTTCTGTCTCACAAGCAGCTTCTTCTTTTCCATTTGGTCAGGGAGGCAGGAAAACGGAATAACCTGAAGTGGGGCAATACAATACAAAGCTAGCAAAGAACACAGATAATTCACATAAGAGTACACGTGGCATGGGGGGCTGGCCCCGTGGCCGAGTGGTTAAGTTCGCGCACTCGGCTTCCGTGGCCCAGGGTTTCGCTGGTTCAAATCCTGGACTCAGACCTGGCACCACTCATCAAGGCATACTGAGGCAGCGTCCCACATAGCACAACTAGAAGGATTCACAACTAAAAATATACAACTATGTACCTGGGGGCTTTGGGAGAAAAAGGAAAAGTAAAATCTTTAAAAAAAAAAAAGTTAAGTTCGCATGCTCCAATGCGGCGGCCCAGGGTCCGGATCCTGGGTGCGGACATCGCACTGCTCGTCAGGCCACGTTGAGGCAGCGTCCCACATCCCACAACTAGAAGGACCTGCAACTAAGATATACAACTGTGTACAGGGGGGGTTTGGGGAGATAAAGCAGAAAAAAAAAGTACACGTGGCAGAGACAATGGAATATTATAAAAACAATAATAAATCAAGGAAACCCACAGACTGACCGGGAGTTAAACTTACTGTTTGATGCAGCAGCAGTTTGCATAAGAAATGCAAGCTCAGGGGCAGTTGAAAAATAAATATATATATACACACATACTATGCACATAACCACGTAACTTAGCCCTCTTGAAAGAGTAAAAGGGAGCAAGCAATTTTCACGTAAGGGAGTTCACTGCAACGCGCTACATTAGTGGAAACTTGGAAACAATCTACTCTCACAAGGAGACAACTGAATATTTTATATCCCCATGCGGCGGTTTATTATTGAGTCATTAAAATAACGTTTTAAAAAACGTTGAATGGAACTTGCGGCAATCATTTCACAACGTGCGTATATATATCAAATTATCACGTTGTACACTTTAAAGATACACAATTTTGTCAATTATACTTCAATAAAGCTGGAAAAAATGTTTAATGCCTTGGGGAAAGGCTCAAGATATTATAATGAGTAAAGAAGGCTACAGTATTTTACATAAGAGACAATATAATTTAAAAACAAATCTATAAAAGTGGACTGGAAGGAACGGAACCAAAGTCTAAAGCCCACTAAGATGAGCACAGAAGCAGCGTGCGCAACCCCGCCGCTGCCGCCAGCCCCCAGCCCCGCCCACCGCGGCCCCTCCGCCCGGCCCACCGCCGCCCCGCCCACCACCGCCCACCACCGCCCCGCCATCCCGCGACGCTGCCGCCCCGCCCACCGCCGCCCCGCCAGCCCGCGTCGCTGCCGCCCACCCGGCCGGCCGGGCCACGCTCGCCAGGGCGCCGCGGAGGGGCAGGACCGCAGCACTCGCTGCCCATTGGCTGTCAGGGAGGCTGTCAATTGGTCCTGGGAGATCGCAGGATAATGACGTCAGCCTCCAGCTGTGAGACCCGGAAGTGCGGCCAAGCGTTCAGCGGGCGCAGGTAGAAAAGGCTTAGGGAGTCCCAATGCTCGGCTGGTGGCCAGCCGGCTGTAGGGTCGTGGTGCGCCCGTCTTCCCTGCAGAGCTGCCCGCTGTCCTCCAATGCTCCCTCCTGGCCGGGCAGCCCACCCTCCGTCGGCCCGCTGGGCGGAGACCTGTGGCTTCAGAGGGCCGTTGCGGGCGCGGCGTGGGGGTCGCGGGCGGCCTGCAGCCCGGGCGCAGGTTGGCTCTAGTAAGGACCGATTTCGCCGCCTAGTGGGTGATTTTCCTAATGTGTGAATTCCAAGGCGCTAAAATGCTACAAATTAGGTTATACTCCAGTAGATCACATTAAGCATATTTAGGGTAGCTTGGGGGTCCAGCAAGAGTTTGAGTTTTAGCACTTGACTTCACCTGCCTTAAATCTGGGCAAATTACCAGAACTTTAAATTATTTCTCACAAGGTTAGTTGGTGATTTTTAAAATTTTAAAATAGATGTATTTTTATGAGACCCCAATATGTTTCAATGGAACATCTACCTGGAGACTTCATTGCTCAGGTCAGGCTCAGGTTGGGCCGTTCTGTGGGGAGAAGTGAGGCTGCCCTGCGAATGCCCACAACTTGAATGCTGCTAAAACACATTGCTGATTGTTAACTGAGATTTCAATTTAAAAAGCAAGACATCCACAGTATAAAAAATGAAGAGTCTAAGAGGACATACAGCAGCAAATGGCTTTTCCCCACAATAGTGATGAGGATTTTTAGGCTGCTTAATTTTAAAACGGTTTATGATGAGGATTTTTAGGCTGGTTAATTTTAAAACTACAGATGAGAAGCAGGCTCCAAGGAGTGGAATTTGCTTGCCCCTTTGTTGGGAAACATTTACATTTCTAAGGGAAACCTCTATCTGTAAAGATGCCTCCCTCTCTGTGCCAGGAAGAAGGGGGATGGCCTTATCTCTAGAAGCTCTTAATCAATGCCAGAGGCAAGGACTTAAGTTGTTTACTGTCTGGCAACCTCATGTAACTGACCCCCCTACCCCAATCCTCCTTTGTCTTTAGCTGAGGATAATATTCAAGCGGTGACTTCTGCCATTTACTCAATCCGGTTTGATTCTTATCTAAAAGTTGTGGGACTGCCAAATGGCCAGACCCTGCGGGCACTGATACCATTTTAACTTTTTTACATATTCTTTGTCTTGTAAAGAGATAACTCACATACCTATGCCTTAAATTTAGCTCTAACCCTCAACTTGGGGCAGCAGCTCTGACTGCCCATGGGTTCTGTCTCCATGCTATTCTATTCTCTAAATAGAAGAGCACTACTGCCAGATCTTAAGATTCTAAGAAATCTTTCTTTCGACGACTCTGCTCACCGACCCCACATCACTTCTTGTTTTCAAGGCTGCAGAATAATCCATTCCCTGGAAATAGAACTTTTAAATCTCTTATTGTTGGACATTTAGGGTGCTTTCACTAATATCACAAAGACTGCTATGACCAATTATCTTGTATAAAGATGTGGGTATTTGGGCAATTGCATTTGCAAAATACATATGCATAGAAATGTAACATTGGCAAAATACATATCCATAGAAACGGAATAAAAGGAGGGAGTTTTAAATGGTACTTGCCCTCAGAAGAGCTTGCACCAATCAACACCCCCAACAACTGGGAAGGAATACTCATTTTTCTGGACCCTGGCCAACACTGGGTACAGCAAAATGTTTTGCTCCATTATCACTATGATATATGAAAAGTGGTGATTCATATTGGTTGGACAACTGATTGCAAGTTGCAGAAAGGCCCATCAAACTGTCTTAGATGTTACAAGGGCTTCATTGACTCCCATAAGACCTGGAGGTGGAGTACATGAGCTTTGGGGTCAGATTAGTCCCATAAGGCATCAAAGCTACCAAGAATACAATTTCCTTTTCCCTTCTGCTCTTCAGTTCTGTTTGCTGGGCCCAGGTCTCTGAACCTGCCACTCTTTAAGGGGCAATAGGATTGTTCCCAGCCACAAATATAGGTTCTTTACCTGCCACACAAGAGGGGTCAAATAAAACTGGAATGCCAGGCTTATGGCAAGGGAAGTGTTTTTATTTTGAGTGACCTCAGCCGGGAGGTGAGTGAGCCCTCAAAGTCACCTCATCTCTCCAACACATGTGAGGCAAGGGGTCTTAGAGGTTGCGAGCAACGCAGCTCTTGTAGGGAGGGGGAGCCTGTGGCCTTGCTGGTTGGCGTTTTCCCACCAGCCTGTGTTTGGCCCTGTGAGGCTGCTTGTGGGAAGAGGATGGTGAGATAAGGAAATCTCCAGGTGGATATCGCTGGTTGTCTGCCTGCTGGTTGTCTGCCTCCGTGGCGGATGATGGATTCTGGTGCTGGGAAGCTGAGGAGTAAGCAGGGAAACAGGATGAATGCTGTGGTTTTAACCCCATTTATGCTGGGTTTAATGTAGGGGAAACCGATATCAGGGCTGGTATCAGGATTACTCTGACTGCCTGAGACCCATCAGGAGGTTTACCCAGAGACGAGCAGGAGTTCGATCTCCTGAAAACCTGTTACAAAGGGGATTCCAGGGAAATTGCCACAACATCCACTACGGTCCTCCTTTAAAACGTGCATTTTTAAAATGCGGTTGAGGTGAGCACCTTGTCTGCTATCAGTAGGCCATCTGTATTTCTGTGATCTGCATGCGTGAGTCCTTTTCCAAGTTTTCCATTTTGCTAAGCCTTAGATTTTTAGAAGCTCTGTAAATGGTAAAGAAATTATCTTTGTCCTGTGTAGCAAACGTTTTCCCGGATTCACTGGCATCCTTCAGGATGCTGTGAACACCTCTTTCTTCATAAGCTTCCCTCCACTCCCACCCTGCCCCCGCCCATCACATGGAAATGGCAAGAGGAAAGCTGACTGGCCACCAGATTGTTTCTGTTGGTCGTCTGAATGGGGCAGACACTCAGGTGAGGCGAGAGGGCGCCTGAGGCACATGGTGAAAGGAGGCGCTGGCTCCCGGGCTGCTTCAGACGCTGACCGTGCACCAGCACGGCCCTGAGAGCAGCATCTCCTGGAACTTTGCACCCTAGTTGGCTCCTTGTCTCACCCAGGCCCAGCCCTGTGTCTAGAGGACAAAGCAACCTTCTGCAGTTTCCAGTTGGCTCTTTACAAGGGAGAGACTGCCCGAATTAGGCAAGGTTGTGGGGGAGGCAGGGCTGATGTTTAAAGTCAAACAAAGGAACATTTTATATCTGATCTTCCCCAAAGACCCCACAGCTATGTAGCCTAAAAGTCAGCTCCCACCAGACTCTTCTTCCTAATCTGAGAGGATAAACTCATCTTCAAGTGATTTGTGGGAAATTTAGGATTCTCCAGTCCCGTTGCCCTGTGAAGTCTCAGCTGCAGGGCCAGACTCCTAAAGGAGTCTCACCCCTCATGCGTTAGGGGTTGGCTAGATTGTATCGACAGTCGATGGCCTCGATTCCTCAATCCACATGTGCCCACCGACTTTTCCATGTGTTTTCAGCTTCTCCCCTAAGAGGCAGGGTCTATTTCCATATCTGTTGACCCTGAACTCAGCCATGTGACTTGATTGGGCCAATAGAATATGCAGGAGTGACAGTGTGCCAGTTCCAAGCCTTGGCCTCAAGAGGTCAAGCCTGTACCTGCTTGCACTCTGCCATCGCTATCAGATGACCCTGGGAAAGCCCACTGATCCCAGGAGGAAGATGAGGGCACATGCAGCAGAGACTTGCCAGCTAAGGTGAACCAGCTCAGCCCAGTTGAGAACCTGCAAACTCAAATGAGATCAGCCAAGCCTCAGCCTTATGGCACCTGAACTAAATAAAAGCTTCTGCTGCTGAGGTTTTGCGAATGTTTGTTATCCAGCATTATAAAGCCATGGCTAACTCACACGGAACCCTACAGAAGCTTGCAGAGTCCTCTTCCCTCTGTATTTACATGTACCGAGCAGCCGCAGGGCGGGCATCAGGCCAGGGCTCTTCTCTGCCCGTGGGGATTCCTACCTGCAGGAGGCCCTTCGCCCTCTCCCATCTTGCCCAGCACGCTGCCCCAGAGGTCCAGCCTTTGGGCCGGACCCACCAGAGCCTCTTGCCTTCCCTGGGGCAGAGACCTTGCCCAACCTGGGAGGGTTGCAGGAAGCCAGCGGGAGCCAGGGAGGGGCCCTAAGAGAGAGCAGGGCAGGTGGGACAGGGAGGGGACCCACATCCAGGCCCCAGTTCTGCCCCACCTCCACCATGACTGAGATTACAGGACGATGGGGCGGTTTTGCACTCAGTCCTGCGTGCAAGTCTGCATTGTAAGCGTCTTCTCCCCTCCTCCACCCATCGCACCCATGGCCTTCATCCCAGCAAGGGCACCTCGAAACAAACATTGTCAGTACCGCTATATCTGCAGCCTGTAGAAACAGATGAAAGGGAACACGAACTTATAAATCTGGTTTAGAAAATTAACTGTAAGGCAAATCTAGGTGAAGAGGTTACTAGTTTTTCTCATTTTTGTAAGTTTGTGTAAAGTTTAAATTATTCTAAAACTAAAGTTTAAAAAATTAACTGAGCTGAGGAGTGATCCTCAATAACCCCTCCCGTGGGTTCTTTTTTATTCTGGCCCAAGTCCACAAGCCTCATGGTGTGGAGAAGAGGAGAGGAGAGAAGGCAGCCCACCGTCTCTCTGTCCTGCCCTCCCGGCTCACAGCCTCTGCCAGGTCCCAGAGCAGGTCAGCTCAGGTCAACAGCAGCCAGGAGGCCGGCACAGCAAGGTCTGTTGGTTTCTTTCTGTGGCTTTGGTTTGGGTCTAAGGAAGGCCACAGTGGCTGAGCAGAGGGGTGGGCAGGCAGAGCAGAGGGAAGTGGTGGGGAGGTCTGAGGAAGGAATGGGGAAGCCCTGACAGAGCAGGGGTGGGAGGCACAGGAGCTGGGGCCTCGGGGAGGAGGAGAGTGACTTGGAGCATTCTGGCAGAAAAGAAATTGGGGGTGGGGTGTGAAGTGGACAGTGAGCAAAGCTAAGGGGAGCCCTGTGGACCATTTTAACTCCGATTCAGATATTCAGGGAACACCAGGAGATCAAGAAGCTTCTGAATGTGGTCCTTTCCAAGCTGGCAAGGTGCACACCGGGCCTGCTCACTTTTGTGGATAATGAGCCGTGTCGCAGGCTCTGTCCGAAGAACACTGCACGCATTTGTGCAGGTATGATGACGAGCCCTGCTGTACAGCTGAGGAAACTGAGGCGTGGAGACATGCAGCAGTGGCTGAAATGTGAGCCCTGTTCATGTCTCTGAAACGCCCGCCTTTTAACCTTGGTACTCCTCCAACTGTTCAGAGTCTCCCAGCAAGAGAAAAGGAGGGACCTTTCCCTAAATCTGTCCTCCAGCCTTAGCGCGCATCAGAATCACCATGGACAGCTTGTTTGGTCGGTAGTGGGGTCTAAGGATCTGCCTCCCTAGCCAGTGCCCAGGTGAGGGTCCAGAGAAGTGCTTTCTAGAAGGCTTCTAGAGTGCCTCTAGAAATAGGGGTCGGTCTTTGAAGACTGCCATTCCCAGGCCCCTGCCCAGGCTTGCAGCCCCTGCTGTCCTGAGATGGAGGATTTTCCCAGGCCTCCTTGTCCAGCACCTGGGGTTGTGATCTCTTCATTGTACAGTTTCAAGAAATGCCACAAGCAGGTGTACAAGGTTGACACGGAGCTTGTCGATGATTACTACCCCAGCATGGATGAGAAGAAGGACCGACTGTCCTGCTGGACGTGGAGGATGCCACACTGATGTGGGATGGAGCCCAGTCTCTGGGCAGAAGGCCCTGGGTGAGGTTTTCAGCTCGCTGGCTTCCAGCTCCTCCCATGGCAGTGCAGTCCACTGCCAGCCTGTGAAGCACCTCGAAACGGACAGCCAGATGAAGGTCCCCATTGTGATCTGTGGGACAGTGAAATTTGAAGGCTGCGACCCACAATGGAACTTCCACCAGACCTTCATTTTGAAACTGCTCATTTGGTCCAACCACATGAATAGGAAGTTTCTCGCGTGCTCCTGCTCTGGGGTTGGGAAGGGCGTTAAGAGTGGGAATGCCTTCCGTGTGGTCTCTAATGGGGAGGCCACGTTTCCCATGTGGCAGGTGGCTGCTGCAGCCCTATGCTGGGCTGAAGTTCACACACTGAATACCAGCAGCCCATCTGCTAAGAAATTTGCTGTTTGTTATGGTTCCCTTGTAACGACCTCTGTTTTTTCGTTACCCTATAACTGGCCCTGTTCTGAAATTCTGAAAAATAAAAACGCAACAGGAATGTTGCCAGGTTTGTGCGTTTGGGATTGGGGGTGGTTGAGGAGTGTTTGGGGAAGGGCCACCGGCTGTGGCGGGATGGCAGGCTCAGTCGCCTTGGCTGGGCCCACGCGCACAGGAGTTCATACACACTCACACACGTGCACCCACTCCTTAGAAAGAAAGTAAAGGCGCTCACCATCAGGCTAACGCAGCAGATTCAGGTGAAAGCTTTATCTGTTCTGCTCCCACTTGATTCTGGTGGAAGACACACTGTCCTGGGAAGTGGATCGCCTTTTAGGCCCACGCTAGTCAGTGAAAATAAGCTGACTGGTCCCCTGTCACCCTCCTCTCCAAACAGCCGGTGGAGCAGAGATGGATAGGGAAGCCCCGAGCAGGCTGAGGGCCAAGCGCAGGCAGGGAAGGGCCTTGGTGTAACGGGGCGGCCAGGGAACCCTTCAGTCCGGATCTCAAGTCCAGCTTCATCTACATCCGGGCGGTATTCCCCAGAGCGGTTTCAAGCCCGTCTTACGCCTCATTTCAGGCAGGAAGCAGTAAGGCTCCTAATGTTCTTGGGAAGTCAAGGAACAAGGTCTTTCAGGCCTCGCCTCCACGGAGCCCTGATGGCAGGAGAAATTCTCTCCTTAGGAGACAGAAGCTGGGTGTCTGCATTTCATGTCCTGTGCCGGATAAATACCGCAGAAACCCGTCTGATTTTGAGACATAATCCTGCTAAGGAGCTCGCTGTCCCTTCTGGGCATTCAGGCCCCGGCAGTGACAACACTTCCTCATCTCCGGTTTTCCACTGGACCAGGGCTTTCCCTGTGCTGTGCCATCCAGAGTAACAGGGACCAATGGCTATTGTGGCTGTTCAGATTGAAATTAATTAAGATAAAATGAAAACCCAGTTTCTCAGTCACAGAAGCCACACTTCAAGTGCTCAGGATCCCTGGTGGCTGGTGAGACATGTCCCCCCTCTGAGGCCGGTGATGCCCTCCTGTTCTCAGCACTAATGGCCGCAGCCCCGCCCCAGTCCCTCCTTCCCTATGTCCAGAGGCCACAGCACGGGTCGAGTTTGCTGGTCTGCAGCATAAATTGGGCTGAGAGCAGGGTAACACCTAATCCAAGTTTCTCTGGGACGTTCTTGATCTTTGCAGTGAAAGCTTACATCCAGGAACCCCCTCAATCCTGGGCAAACCGGGGTGGTTGGTCCACACAGCTGAGACCCACAGAGCAAATGATGTCTGACAGTGAGATGCGGTCAGGGCAGCATGAGCTCCACGGTCCCTTCAGTGGGGGCACTCTATCACCTTGAGGACACCTTGTGCTCGCTCTTACATGAAACAGTCCTGCATTCACTTAAATCCCCCCAAAGCCTTAAGTGTTAGAAGGCTCTATGCTTTCTCCCCCCCTCAGCCAGGCCAGCCGCCATCTTGGAGGCAGAGACACCCTCTGGCCCCCAGTACCCACCTCCACATCCCCTGAGTTTCTCAATTGCAAGCCTTTGGAGGTGAGTGTTCTGGTAGGAGGAGTTTGCTCTCTGAATTTATGACGTTTTTTTTTTTGGTGAGGAAGATTGGCCCCGAGCTAACATCTGTTGCCAATCTTCTTCTTCTTTTTCCTCCCCAAAGCTCCAGTATATAGTTGTATATCCTAGTTGTAAGTCCTTCTACTTTTTCTATGTAAGCCACTGCAACAGCATGGGTTGATGAGCGGTGTGCAGGTCCGCACTCAGGATCTGAACAGGTGAACCCCTGGCCGCTGAAGCAGAGCATGTCAACTTAATCACTATGCCGGGCCCTGAACTTGTGATTTTTTTCTCTCCTGGAACAGCTGAGTGGGTTTTCTGAGGTCCTTCAGCATTGCTGAGGTCTTCCTGCCTTGGAGAAAAGACCTCCTATTCTGGAGGGCTCTTGCTCCCCTAGCAACTCTGAGGAACCCTGAGGACCACGCCTACCTTCTTCTTGGACTCTCCCAGGAGCCCAATCACTCAGAGCTGAGATGCCCCCAGGCTGGGCTCCCCCGCTCAGGCCCAAGTCTCAGCCCAGGAAATGGACCCAGGCTTGCCTCTGAGTACAGGCGGCAGCACCGCCCGCCCAGCCCCCGCCATGCAGCAGCCACTGTCCCTTCTCCTGTCCTGTCCCTCAGTCCTTCCAGCTCTTCGTCCAAGACTCGGGGTTCAGGCCCCTTTGCTCCTGGTCAGAGGGGTTGAGATCCTTCCCAAGTGGGCAGCAATGCCCTCCCCAAGCCAGCCATCGCAGGGATACGCCACAGCCCTGGCCCTGAGGTGCCCTCAGCCTGTGTCCAGGGGTCTTGCAGACGCCAGGCGGCTCCTGTCACCTTCACCAGGTCCTGCGGAAGGCCCTTCTCTCGGAGGTGGCACCTCACCACTCCTCCGTGTCGACGGGCCTTGGAGCAGGGGGCAGCTTTCTCCAAGGAAACCTCCCCAAAGTGCTCCCACCGCATTCTCTCCACCTTCTGTTAACTCCCTTATGAGGCAGTCAGCACCAAGCTCCCGTCCTGCCAAGCACGGGGCAGTCTGAGGTTTCCAGGCCATTATGTCTGATGGGGTGGGGTGATGGCGCCTCCTGCTGTCACACACGTGGCTGCTACACGGTGGGGAGGGGGATGGATGTGGGGACACCACCAGCATCCGTGGCAGGCTGTGGCTAATTCCATTACAGTAAATTGTTAGATTATGAGTCATTTCCTTCCTTCTCCACTTTCTTCCTTTCTTCCACATGTAGTTTTGATTGCCTGTTCAATTCTTTTCTTGTGCTATTGGTTTTTTCCTCTTACTGATTCGTATAGATTTTTTTCCCTTACTGATTTGAGAGTTCTTTATATAGTAAATAGTATGCCTGTCCTTTTTTGCACCTACTTTTCTCCAGTTTGCCACTAATGATTACCTTTGGCTGCATGTAAAAAGGCTGCCAAACGACAGTGGCTTCAATAAGATGGAAGTGTATTCCTTGATCCTGAGAGAAGCCGGAAGGGATCATCTAAGGATGGTGAGAGGCCCATGAGGTTGACAGGGACCCCAGGGCCTCCTCACCATTACTCTATCCCTCGCATGTGGCCAAATGGGCCTCAATGGCCCAAGAGAGCTGCTAGAATATCAACCCTCAAACCTGCTTTACAAACAGCAGGACAGAGGGAGGTTGGAAGAGACGAGAGAAGGGAAAGAGGAAAGACTGGCTGTCCCACTCTTTCAAGGCAACTTCCCTGAAGTGTCTCACAGCCCTCCTTGGACACCTCCTGGGCCCATCGAGTCGCAGGGCCCCCAGCAAGGTCGTCTAGGGAAGGCTGGTCTCTCACTTGACTGCTTTCCCAACCAAAAACCCACTTTCTCTTGTTCCTCAAGGAGGGGAGAATGGATATTGGGAGGCCAGTAGAGGTCCGCCCTCCAACACCATCTATACTTTTTACTTCCCAAACTTAGTGTCCCATGGGGCCACCCACAGCTGTTGTCTTGAAGCTCCTCGGGCCAATGTGATTCAGACCCCAGGGAGTTGACGTTAAGCTCTGTGAGGCCCGATGGGCCTTGTGCCCTCTCCCCAGGCCTGAGGCGAGGAAGGTGGCATCCCACCTCGACCCTTCCAGTGGGTGGGGACTTTGAGATTTGAAGCCCAGCAAATTGTCTCTGCACCAATCGTCCTGCCCCACCCCTCTCTCCTCCCCATGGGACAGTGCTCGTGCTCTCCCAACTCTGCAGCCAGGCTTGACCCTCTGTTGTATCTCACGTATTTTATTACCACCTCAGCGGAAGTGCTCGTCTCGGCTTGCTGTGCACACATCTGCAAGACTGGCTGGACCACTCTATATGTGGCTTTGAAATGGAATTTACTTAATTTACCGTTTCAGTGTCTTGCCTCCCAATTAGATTCTGAACCCCTTGAGGGCCGTTTCCCAGGGTGCCATGGCGAGGCCGTCCCCAACACACCCACTGTCTGCCCCTGCTGCAAATCTTTTTCTTTGCTTGAGATTAGGTTTTGCTGCAGCAGGCGACACATGCCTCAAACCAATGCTTAAAGAAAGGATTTATTTCTCTCATTTAAATAAAGATGAAGTCCGGGGTTAGGGAAACCGGGGACATTTTGGTGGTTCCATGTGGCCAGCAGAGACCCAGGCTCCTTCAAGCTCAATACAATCCCAGCTCTAGGGTATAGCCAAGCTGTCCTCGCGGCTCAACACTGAGCCAGAGCCACGGTCCAGCCATCACAGCCACTTTGCAGGCAGCAGGGAGAGGAAGGGTCTGTTGAAACAAATTCCCACAGGCCCCACCCTTCTGCTTCCACTTCACTGGCCAGGCCTCAGTCGAATGTCAGACCCAGCAGGACGTCTTGTGGGTGGGTGCTCTGTCCCGCTAAGCACTGGGCTTCAGTAACTGGAGAGGGGAGAATTAGGAGAAAACTGCCATCTGTGCCATCGAACACATCAGTATTCTCTTCCTTCCCAAACGTTGCCATTCCAATCCTAACAACCCTGACACAAACCCACCACACTCTTGTCAAAGAAGATTTAACTGGGGAAGCCATGTGGCCATGAAATCTCATCTATTCATCAAAGGATGATGGAACCTTCTAGTTTTCTCTTCTTCTTTTCCACTGGACAAACGCAATTAAGAGTTGGTGTTTAGGGTCAATAAAACTAGTTTCTAATTCTGATGGCTCCCCAACCCCCAACCTCAGTTCTTCACTTTCTTTTTCCACGAGTCATTAATACAGCCGCGTCATTTACAGGCAGTTATGAGCTACCATTTCACGCATCCTCACCTCACCTCAGCCAAGGTCCTGAGGCAGGCCCCAGCCCCTCTGCTAGGGATTGCCGTGTACCACATTCAGACAGCTACGGTGCTTTTCAAAAATGCCAGCACCGCGCCCTACCCTCAGATTCCGGCGTAACTGGTCAAGCACGCGTGGCCTGCGCAGAGGTCATTTTCAGTGTCCCAAGAGATTCCAGTGTGCAGAGGCCACGAAGCCTGGCTGTGGCACACCTGCGTGCACACCGTGGCGGCGGAGGGGCGCCGTCCCGGGCCTCACCTCGGCAGGCGCTTCCGACCACGCCTCTGCCTTTAACGCTCCTCCTCCACCTCCCTCCTCAAAACCTAGTCAAACATATCAGGCAAGGGGAAAAAATAACACTGGTATTATTGTTTATTCGTCAGAATTGCCAGAACCAGGGTGTCTACTGGGCAAGTACAAAAATAGAAAATTTTACTACTCTGAAAAGGCAGCTATGACAAGCAAGCACACGCTCGGAGGGGGCCATCGGGCCCGGCGCGCAGCCTGCCACCGCAGAGGCCCGTGCGCCCCCTGCCCCGGCCGCGCTAGCTGGCCCAGTCCTGGAAGCGGAAGCAGTCGCTCGCGATCCTCCACACCGTGCTGCTGGGCGAGGCCTGCGCCGTCAGGATGAAGTTCTGGTTGAAGTCCCGCTGCTTGTTGCCCTCGAACTTCACGGTCCCACAGATGACGACGAGGACCGTGGTCTGGCTCGGGGTGGCCTCGTCGTGCACGGGCTGGCAGTCCACCACGTTGATCTGGAACTCACTGGAGGGCAACATTTCGAAGAACTCGCTCAGGGACTCCTGGCCCGACACGGCGTTCCCGTTCCACACGAGCGTGGCCGTGCCCATGTAGAGGCGGGACAGCAGGCGCCGCCGCTTGTCCATGGTGGTGTAGTAGACGTTGACGAACTCCTCGGCCGCCCTGCACGCCTGGTCCACGTAGGTCTTGAAGTCCACGGCCGCCATCTCGGCCCACGGAAGCCGGCGGGCTGCGGGCAGGAGGGCGGAGAGAGCGTGAGCGCTGCCTGCTGCGCCCGCGAAGGGCAACCCTTTCTCTACGGGCAGGAGAGCACTGCAGGCCCGGGCCAGCGCCCATCTCACCGCGCCTCGGCCTGCTGGCCGCAGGGCGGGGACCTCAGCGCGGCGCCCCAAACCACCCGGCGAGCGCGCCCGCGCCTGGCCCGGGGGCTGCCGAACCTCCCTCCCGCCGCAGTGCGCGCCCCGCGGGCGAGGAAGCGCCGTCCGCGCGGGCACAGGCCGGGCCCCGGGGGGCGGGCAGGGGAGCCGCAGCTCTAGCAAGCCCCGAAGGGCGCAGGCGCCGCAGCGCTCGCTTTGCCGGGGGCGCCGCAACCGCCGCTGTCCCGTGCTTTCTGTCCCTCGAGCGTTCACTCAAGGACCCACGGGAAAGCGATACTACAACGCGGCTGGAAACGCACACGCTCATCCCTGCATGCGGACAAAGCCTTTTGTTTACCAGCAGCTCCAACAACCGCCCCACGCCACCCGCGGGGGCCGCGCCGGCGGGGCCGAGGGCCGTGGACGCCCGCAGCCGCCCGGTCGCCCCAGGCCGGCCTGCGCCGCGCCCTCCCTCCCCGCGCTGACGCCCGCGGCCCGCGCCGCTCCAGGTTCGGCTGTGGGCGGAGGGCAGCCCGGCCGCCGGTGCGGACACGCCCTCCCGCGGGCCCGGGGCTCCGCTGCCCGCAGCCGCCCGCCCCCGGCCGTGCCGTCCAGGCGAACCATGCGGCGACGAGGAGGCGCGGCCGGGGACGCCCGACCGCCCACCGCCCGCCCCCGGCTCCCAGGCCGCCGCACTGAAGGAGCACGGCTCGCCAGGCGACGGGAGGGCGCAGGCCCGGGCGGTCTCGGCATCCCGGCGGCGCTGGTCGCCAGATCCCAGGGGGAGGGCCCCTACCTGCGCGGCGGCCACCCAGGTTCCGCGGGGACCTCGGCCGGCGGGCCGGCGTCCCGCTGCAGGGTCAGGACCTCGTCAGCGCGGGCGGCGCCCGCAGTCAGGCGCCGCCGCGTGGGCCGCAGCCCCCGAAAAGCCGCCTCCGAAGGTCGCGGGCGGGCCGGCCGAGGCCCCGTGCTCTCCCCTGCCGCCCGCCTTGGGAGGGGCCAGGAAGATCCGCCCTGCCCGCCGCCTCCGCCTCCCGGGAGGCTCCCCCGGCGCCGGGACCCCCAGTAGATTCCCGCGCGCGGCCCGGCGTGCTCCGCGCGGACGCGAGGGCTTGGCCCCGCCCACCTCCCCGTCTCTCCGTGACGGGCAGCTGTGACAGCCAGTGGGACGGCGGCCTGGGAGGTTAACTCCGCCCAGGTGTGGCTGAAGGGAGGAAGTGGTTTCCGGGTGAAGCGCCTTCCCAGAAGGCCACGGCATACTATGCTCGAGTTTTCATTGGTCCAACCGGATCACAGGATCCGCCCAATTGGTTAGGTGGGATCCCTGGTTGGATGAAGGCTCTCAGGTCCCGTCCCCCGGAGCTGGGGGGAGTCCGCTCTTTCTTAGCGGCGTGGAGGCTGCTTGGCGAGAGAGGAAGGCGGAGGTGAGCCGTCCCGCTGAGGGTCCTGTCCCACGTGACCCACTCACCTGTTCTTAGACTAGTGAAACTTCGCGACCTGATGCAGTCACGGGAAGCCCGGAAGCTGGTGACCCAGCTAAGCTTTCAGACAGATAGCACGTGGGGCGCCAGGATGGCCCCCGGTGGCACCAGGGGCGTTAAGTCCACGGAGAGGATGAAGCCGGTCGAGCCCCCATTGAACTCTACCTGACCAGTACCTGAGCTGACCACTGTCCTTTATGGTTTAAGCCCCCTAGGGTTGACCTCCTAAAGGACCCGTAGAGGAAAACCAGTTTTCAGTGGGAAGCTCAACTAAAAGTAAGAGAAAGTTGAAGTTGTGGATAAGTCTGGAAGCGACAAAAGTGGGCCAAAAAGGGAAACGATAGCAGTTTACATTCTTGTGTCCTGTGACTAGAGGTGCTCGGAGGAAAACCGGCTGGCCTCAGCTCTGGCTCGGAGCTTGGTTGGCATTGCGATTCTTTTCTCCAGCCCTGAAACCAGCTGCGTTTCACCTAATGTGGAACCTGGGACGATTTTTAACCGAATTTTTGTTGACAACAACAGGTTCAACAGAATGGAACAGGTTAGCGTAGAAATTGGGAAACTTACAGCTTACAGCATTGTGCAACTTGGGCAGTTTAACAGTTTACAGCACAAATTTAAAAATGTGATTTCTTGAGGCACGAGATTCTCAGCTCCAACCGCGAGTCTGAGAGGCTGAATAATTCTTGCAGAACAGTGGGAGCCCCGTGGGCTTGGAGAGGTGTAGTGATGTCGTGGCATCTTTAGAGTGTGTGTGCATTCAACTCATACCTTCCTGGCTGCTGTCTGGCATACCTTTGCTTGAATTCCTAAGGTTTCAGGACAAATTTAGAAACTAGATGGACCCTTTAATATAGATGACCCCGCCCCACCTTAAATAAAGTAGGTGAAAAACTTGGATTATAAAAAAATAAGTTGGCGACTGAGTAGAGAGGGTGAACTAGCATCTTTGGAGCAGTGTTCACACCAAAATGTCTTCATAAAGCCTGAGAGTGAAATTAGAATTTAACGTACAAAAATCCGAAATCACAGCATTAATGGAATGAAAATGAGAGTTGACTTACTGTATCCAACATACAGGTTAGACGTCCTGCTGCTTTAAGTTTCCTTGTATTTCCCATGTAAGCCCTTTTCATTTCATTCTCATAACTTTGAGGGAGGTATCATTATTCCTGATTTTACAGATGAGGAGGCCAAGAGACAGAAATTAGATGACCAGTCTGGAGTCACAGAGTCACAAACCTAGAAAAGCTGGTTAGAAGAACATTTGTCCAGTTCCAAGGTCTTGTAAAAACACAAGGCTTTAGCCCTGGGAGGCAGCAGAGCCAGCAGCAGTGAAACGGAGAATGAAGAAGTTAAAAAACCTCCCCTGGGCTGGAAGAAGAGAACAAAAACTCTAAGATGAGCTTTGCTAACTGCAGCTGTGCATCCTCAGCATAATCAACTGTTGTTCAAAACTAACCAGGTCCTTCTGTTCCTCCCTAGTATATGAGTAAGCTGTCTTTCCCAGGAAGTCAAGGTCCAGATGTCAAGATTCAGCCTTGGGGCGACCCGGTGGTGCAGTGGTTAAGTTGGCACATCCTGCTTCTCTGCGGCCCGGGGTTCACCAGTTCGAATCCCGGGTGCGGACATGGCACCGATTGGCAAAAGCCATGCTGTGGTAGGCGTCCCATATATAAAATAGAGGAAGATGGGTGTGATGTTGGCTCAGCCAGTCTTCCTCAGCAAAAAGAGGAAGATTGGCGGTAGTTAGCCCAGGCCTAATCTTCCCCCCACGACCCAAAAAAGAAAAAGATTCAGCCTCACCAAGGCCAAACGCGGGCTGAAGACGAGAACTAACCAGAAAAGTCCAGACAGTCAAGGGAAAAGAAATTCAGACTTCAAGGGCAAACACAGGCTGGTGGGAAGGCACCAACCAACAGGGACACATGCTCCCTGTCCCCTACCTAAAACCCCAGATAAAACCCCCTGCCTCTCTTCCTTCAAAGACGTGAATCTGAATTCTAACTCCCATCTCCTCGTCTGGCTGCCTTGTGATAATAAACCCCTTTCCTTGTCATGAGTGTGGTGTTTCTGGGTTTTGGCCTTCTCGTGCTACGGGTAAATGAACCTGTGTTTGTGTTTGGTAACAGCAGGAGGGTGGGAGGGCACGAACCTTTCAGTTTGTGTCTCCAACATCTAAAATGGTGCCTGACCCACAGCAAGGGCTCAATAAATATTGTTTGAATGAACAGACAGGCATTGCTCCATAACATTCTAGTTGTGATAACTCCTCTCTAACAGTCACCACCCCACCGTTGGAAGCAAGCCTGATTTTTATTCCCCCTGAAGTCCTTGAGTTTGGGTGGTTAGAGACATCTTTGGTTCTAAGGGATGTAACACTGGCATTGTATGCCTTGAGCACAGTTCTGGGGTGGCGAGAGGCCCAGTTAGGGCCACTGAGCTTGGAGAAAATGTTTGCTAGGGGCTTTGGGGGAAATGCTTTTCTTTTTCTCCTTTTGGACATGTGGTGTGTGGATGGTGCAGCTGCTGCCATCTTGCCACCCTGAGGAAGAGCCCCTGGACAATGTTGCAGACAGGAGAGGTGGGGAGAAATTAGGCCTTGATGACTGTGTTGGGAATGAAATCAGCCCTGAAGTTTGTACTTTCCAGTTTCAAGAGCTAATAAATTCCTTTCATTTTTAAATACTATTTGAAAAGGCGCATAAATGCAAAGGTACTTGTAACTGAACTACTGTGTTTTAGTGTGTTAGTAGAGTGATTGTGGCAAATGAGTAAGCTCCCTGAGGCTCAGCTGCCTCATCTGTAGGATAGGAATAGTAATAACAGCCATCTCCTTAGGTTGATGTGAGGAGTGAATGAAACAATGTGTGGTAAGTGCTTACCGCTGGGCAAACACAAGGGGGCATGCAGACAGTGTCAATATGCTTTGACGTTTTGTATGACAGTAACTGCTTTGTTTGCCAGCAATTCTCCCAATAACTGGCTTTTAAACTAGGGACAGGCATACTGACAAATTGGTAGGATTTGTCAACAAATCCCATGGGCACCATCCGGAAGATGAGCCTGGCCTAAGCAGCGGCCCCATTTGTTACATGGAGTCCGTCCCAGGAGGAAGGGCACATCTGGTCACACATGCTGAGCCGCTGGCAGCTCTGAAGGCAGGCCTGACTGACAGGGCTTCATGTCTGTAAGCACAGGACTGAGCTGCTCCCCACTGTGACATACTTCTCTGGTGCAGGCTCTAACAGCATGCGTTTGCCGCGAGAGACTACATGACTTGGAGACAGACCGTCTGCGGGCGCTGGGCAGTTGTGCCTGTAATGCCCTGCCACCAAAACGAAACGTGTTGGTTTTTCCCCTTGCCTTAAAAAAACCATCCGAGCTGTACCAGAGCGAGCTGGGACTACACTTCTGGGAGGTCCCTTGAGGACCTGACTTTTGGGGAGATTCTGGGAAGAACTGAGGCCCGTAAGCTTAAAAGCTGAAACGTGGCCATGAGCACAGAGAGGAGATGATGCAGCAGAAGCGTAAAGCCATGTGACCAGAGAGAGAGAGAGAAGGAGAGGGAAAGCTGGACTAAGACAGACAGACAGACACATGCTCACGCACACCCATGAGCTGTGCAGAGTGGCTGCCTTGATTCCCAGTGGTTTCTCCTTCCTGACTGTGGCAGATTGTATGTTCCATGAATGGCCCCAAAAATATTTTGGTCCCACATGCTCGTCCAGAACCTTGCCTTGCCACCTCCCATCAGGAGATGCGTTAGGTCCCCTCATCAGTGGCACCTATGTGATCGTGTGAGGCAGCCCTCCAGTGACAGAGCTGGAGAGAAACGATGCTGCCGTGAACTCAGCAATACGGCCTCTGCTGGGCTCTCCAGCTGTGTGTAGCCCTGGCTTCATGAACGGGTCTGTGGACAAGAACCAGCTTGCTACCCCGACAGCCAGCAGGCCTGTGAGTGGGCTGCCTTGGAAATGGACCCTCCAGGCCCAAGTTGGGCTGCCTGGGCTGATGTGGCTTAGAGCAGAAATGAGCCTTCTCTGCCATGCCCTGCCCAAATGGCAGATTTGTGAGGAAAATAAATGATTGTTGCCCTGTTAATCCACTAAGGTTCATTGTGGTCTGTTACGTAGCAAGGGAGCCAGAACCCTTTCTCATCTTCATCCCTGCGGCCCGCGAGGCCCTGCCCTGAGGCTGCAGGAGAGAGCCTCCAGCCCACAGGATGCAGTCTGTAGGAACTGGGTTTGCCACTTGCAGCTAAAGGAAGACCTGGCCCCACAAGGCCTTACAAGGTGATACCACCTCAAAGAACTCTCCACAGTCCTGAGGCGGGCTCCCTCCTGACCTCTGAAAATGAGACACAAGACTGTGATTCCGAGAGAGCTGTCGGTTTGTTCGTCTATAGCCACAACCAGTTTCCCAGGGACTAGAACACTCCCCTTTGCAAGACAGCACATTCTCTCTGTGTGGGCAGGTGAGGTGAGAGCCACAGCAGCGTGGACAGGCGACTCCGTGAGCACGGGCCAGAAGAAGGAGACGGGGGTGGGAGGAGAGGGGGATGGCCTGAGCCCCTCAGCCAGCGGCACGGAGCTGACAGGGCCTGAAGGATCTCTGTTCCCAGGAGGGAAAGTGTCACCAGGGAGACCAGACCAAGGAGTCCTGTGAGCACAGCTCACTCCACCAGCACTGCCCACATTTGCCCCTGTGAATATCCCCACCCCTGGTCTTGTGTGCTTCATTTCTGCACTGTGCTGGTAGATATCTTCATCCCTTCACTGACGTCATAGCCAGGGGGCAGGGAGCCTCCTTTCTCTCCAAGGTGCCATTGCATATGTCTGCTCCAATCAGTCTTGCTGACTTTTAACTCTCGGAGGGCCATCTTATTTCTTTGCTTCTAAACAGTTTCCATGAATTAATGTGTATGAAGTGCCTGGTGCCTGGTGGACGTCTTTATTTGGATTCCCCAGGAAGCGGATCCAGAGCAGGCACTGAAGCCAGTTGTTGATTTGGAAGGCTCAGGAGGACCGGAAGGGGAGTGGGGATGGAGACGGGGAAGCAGATGTGACACTGTGATTTATAATAAGACACCTGTTTGGTCTTCATCCCCTCCCTGCACAGAGCTCCTAGAGCACTTGGAATTCCCTAATGAGAGGGATAAAGGTGTCTTATGTTATATTAATGAGGTGAGCTTCGGAAAGCACCTAAGAGGGGGGAGGGGCTGGAGATGGAGTTCAATCACCAAAGGCCAGTGGTTCAATCAGTTGTGCCTAGTATTGAAGCCCCGAGAAAAACTCTGAAGGACGGGGCTCGGAGAGCACCTGGCTGGTGAACATGTGGCGATGTGGGGAGAGTGGCACCTGGAGAGGGCATGGGAGGTCCACCCCCTTCCCCACACCTTGCCCTGTGCATCTCTTCCATCTGGCCGCTCCTGAGTCATATCCTTGTATAATAAACTGGCAATCTAGTGAGTAAAATGTGTCTCTGAGTTCTGTGAGCCGCTCTACAAATTAATGGAAGCCGAGGAGGGGGTCGTGGGAACTTTGGTTTATAGTCAGCTGGTCAGAAGCACAGGGGACGCGCTGAACTGGCGATTGGCATCTGAAGTGGGGGCAGTCTTCTGGGATCTGATACTGTCTCCAGGTAGATAGTGTCAGAACTGAGTTGAATTGTAGGACTCCCAGCTGGTATTGGAGAATTGCTTAGTGTGGGGGGAAAAAACCCTACACATTGGAAGTGGTGTCAGGATTAGAATATTAGGAGATTACTCAGCTAGCTCCCACTGTGGGCGGCTGGAGCCAAACCACGCTGCAGAACTCAGCAAATGGCAGCATAGCACGCACCTGCCTGCAGGTGGTCCCACCGGAGACGGAAGAGGGAGCTGGGGGATGCACACACTGACTCCTGAGAGTGGAGAGCTGCAGGGAGGATGTCATTTCCTGGTATTTCTGGCCTGCTGGCAAGAGAGGCCGAGAGGTTTTTCTTCCACAAGTCTGGAAAAAAGCCCTCAGGTATTTGGAAATCAGCTGCAGCCCACTGAAGTGGCAGGGCCTAGGCCGGTGGGTGGGCACAATGGTGCTGCCTCGGGCAGGCATTGTAAGTGGTCGTGCATGCACATGAGCCCTGGGTGACCCTGCACACTCAGTGTCCTGTACAGGCCACCCCTTGGTGTTGCTGGGTGCAACCATGAGGTGTCTGGTGCCAGGGCTATCACCCCCAGATGCCCAGTCAAGCGGGGTGACTGCAGATCTGGAGGTACCAATGCCCGTGTGTAGCTGCTTAAGCCATGGGTGCTCTGAGCTGACCACACGTGGAAAGGCGAGGTGTTTCTCGATCCCCACCCTCAATGAGCTGACCTTTGAGCTGAGGGCACGAAGCCTGTCAAAGTAAGGTCATCAGGAAACAATGACCCTGTAAAATGACCTGCCCTGGAAATGCCAATCAAAACCCCAATGAGATCCCACTTCACAACTTCTAGGAAGACCCTCAAATGTTCCGTGTGTCTCCGTGTCGCTGCGTCCCCAGTTTCAGTCCTCCGGGAAGGATTCTCTCCCACCCGAGCACTGGGCACGCCAGGCTGTGTGGCTCTCCTTCTGCCCAGAGTCAGCAGAGACGTCTGAGTGAGGAGCTGATTCGAGGGCTGCTCTGTGTGTCTGGAGAGGCAGCTCTCAAACTGGAGACACTGAGGCATCCAGGGAAGATGGGACTCAGGAGCCCCTGATCAATGAGGAAGAGTGGAACCAGAAACTACAGTCTTAGGAGCTCAGAAGGAAGTTACGAGAACTTTTCACTCCCTGGAGGCCTGGGGAGGCTGCATGGAGCAGACAGTGAGTGGCCTCCACTCTCCTTCCTAGAGGAGGGTCCTCTGGCCACAGACCCTAGCATCACCCAGGGCACGACGCCCGGGGGTCGACACCCAAGAGCTGTCCTCAACAATGGCAGATGGGGCAGATGGAGGATAAATATTCCAGGCTTCTAGCCCTGGGTGGGACATCTCTGGGGCATGCCCTCCACTGTCCCTGGAGCTCCCCAGGGACTGGCCCCACCTCCCCCATTGCCAGCCTGCCCACTGACACAGCCTGGGCTGGCTCTTCTCCCTGCCCCCCCCCAATCAGGTGCATCCTGGGATCACCTCCCCAGTGCTCGCCTGCACTGGAGCGACTGTCTCAGAGTCTGCTGTTGGGGAACAAGCCTCAGCAGTGAGCAAGAAGACAAGACTCTCTCCACACGGAAACTCCTGGAGTTGTCCAGAGGGGTTGTCGCAGTCCTGCGAAGGGTCAACGCCTTGGTCATCAGCTCTGTTTTGGTGACAGGCAGTCATAAAACCAAACACATCTAGTGCTAACAAACTGCAAACAGAGGCGCCCAGACTTGAGGGAGCATCGGAACCCTCTGCAGGGTTGTTAACTCACAGGTGCCAGAGCCTCAGCCGCCGTAGGACTGCGTTCCTAACCCACTCCCAGAGCATGCTGGAGCTGCTGGTCAGGGGGCCGCAGCTTGAGAAGCAGTGCCCTCAACCACAGCACAGAGCACACGGGGTCAGGCTCAGAGGGGCTGTGAGGGCTGGCAGGAAACAACCATAGAGCTAAGGCCTCCTAATGTCTGCTGATAAAAACAATGCCTGGAATTCTGATGTCTCATGGTCAAGTATTAAATCAAGTATTACTTTCTGCTCCCCTGGCCATTCCTTCAGACCTGCCTGGAGTGTAGTTTGCCCGCCTTTGAAGCCGCCTGGGCTCGGCCTGCTCGTGGTTCTGAGCTGCTGTTCACAGCAGTGGCCACATGAGTGTCGTCCAGGCTCCGGCAGGAGCTGCTCTCCACAGCGGAGGCGCAGGGACAGCGTCCGGGGCATCTCTGCTGCCTGGTCAGCTCCGAGACTGTGAGGGTGTTCTCGTCACCAAATGGAAGTGCTCCATTCCTCAAACGTTTGAAAATGCTGCGAAGGCCAAGAGCAGCCTTGTCTGGACACTGTGCTGCCTTTGTTGTTTCTTCTCTCCCTAGGAGTGGTCGTAGAGCCTTTTGGGGAAGTGGCTGTCTCTTTGCCTCCCAAAGCAGCAGAGTTGTACTGTTTGGAATCTCTGAGGTGCTGTCTCAAATGCTGCTTTGTTAATGTTGTGGTCAAATATTTGGGATTTTTAACTTCTGCCTGGGGGAGGTTTCAAGGCGATAGATGAACAGTGTATGTAGGACAAAATGGCAAAAATGATGAGTGGGTGGAAGGATCAGTTCAGGGGCGAAGGTCCCTGAGGGAGCCAGTTCTCGCCGGCTAGGTGCCAATGGTGGGGAGAAGTTGTTGAGAAGACACTGCCCCTCACGATGTCCCCTGGATGCGCTGAGACGGTCAGGGCAGGCAAACACTCCCAGGCTGATCTTCCTACTCGGGCCACGGGGCCCTCGGGGTGCTCAGAGCAGTGAGGGATCCCATTTCTGCTGGGGGGCCCACGGGGCCCTGACAAGGGGAACTGGCCGTGCCCCAAGCCTCGCAGCCCACCCTCCATAGTCCCAGGAGGGCCTGGCTTCAGGAGGGGGAGAAGGGCAGCCGTCAGCAAATGGCCAGGTGGTTGTGTCCACTTTCTAGTAACTCTGCTGTGCTCCACCCTGAGTGGAGCAGAGGCTGCCTTTGATTTAATTTAAAGATTTAGGCCCGAGTTCTGGCACATGGTACAGCTATTAAAGAGTATACAAGAGTTTATAAGGAAAAGCCACCGCCTCTTGTCCTGTCGTTCTTCCCCTCCCTGTCTACGTCCCTGGGGCAAACACTGGCCACTGTTTCTATTTTTTGTCTCTTTGGCTGTTACCTCTATAATTCTAAATAATAAGCTTGTAATTCAGTTGCTTCATTTATCAACTTTAGACGGTCTCCGATGACTCCATTATAAGGAAAGCTCACTTACAAGACAGACGCTCAGCCAACTTTATTATGTTTAGTTCCAGGGGTTACCTTTGTAGCTTGAAATAAATAATTACTCCTCTGCTCCCTGTCCCATCAGTGATAGAGAATATCGTCTCTCCCTGCTGTCCCGGATGAAGTGTCAGTCCTCTCAGCCTTTTCTTCCTAAGCCCCGTCTTAGCGAGTTGCAGTCAACTCCGTGCTCGCCTCCTCCTATAGTAACAGTATCCTGATTTGTAATGTCACATGCCCACTGTGCCTGAAGACCATGCTTCCTAGTTTCTCTCACAGTTAGACCTGGCATGTGACTCTTTTGGTTGATGAGATATAATTTGAAGTGTTGTGTGGGACTTCCTGAAAGAATGGAGTGTAGACCATCTTTTCTCCCTTCTCCATTCCACTACTTGAAATGCAGATGTGATGGCTGGAGCTTTGGCTGCCCGTTTGGACCAGGTAGATGTGGGCCATATCCTAGGGATGGTGGAGTGGAGGGTGGAAGGACTTGGTTCCCTTGTGATTTCACGGGAGCTACCCCAAGAGCTCTGGATTGCATACACACAGACTTCTTTTAGGTGACTGAAAAATATAATTCTATTTTGTTTACTTCATTTTGAGTCCATTTGTTAGATGCCATCAAGTCTAATCCTAACTATTATAGTCACCTGCCTTGCATCTCTGGTGTGTGCTATGGCAGATCACATAGTCACAGGTGGCCACACTGTTGTCTGTCTCCCATATCAGATCTTGATACTTGAATGGCACTCCTCGCAAAAGAGGCAGCATCTATGTTCTTTTCCCCGGAACCTGGGAAAGTTGTGTTCTGAGCCGGGTCATAGAAAGTGAGATGGCTTCCACCTGGCTTGCTTGCTCTCTCTCCTTCTCACACTCCCTCCACTTCTCCCTCTGTCCCTCTCTCTGTCTCTCTTGACGCTTGCCCTTGAACCCAGCTGTCACGCTGAGAGGAAGCCTGAACTTCTAGCTGGAAAGAGGACACAGAGTGGCCTGTCTGAGGAGGAGATGAGGCCCAGGTGACAGCTAGCATTGACCATCAGACATGTAGTGAGTGAGCCTCTGAGTTATCTAGCTGAGGTTCCAGATATCATGAAACGGAAACCAGCTGTCCCCACTGTACACTATTGAAATTCCTGACCCACAGAAACCATGGATGAAATAAACGACTGTTTCCTGCTGTGACTGGGGAACCAGCAAGGAAAGGGTTATTGGGAATCTGTTCAATGACTAACCTTGGCTGTGAAATGTTTCCCAGCAAGGAGAAACTAAATGTTTTATTTTTTCAGAAGTTGACCTCCGGTCTTGCAGATGTTGCCATCTTGCAGAGAAACTTGCATGCTTTCAGCAAAACCCTCCAGCCCCAAGTGTCTACAAGTTACCTTGAACTGTGTAATGGCCTACTTACCTGATACACATGGGAAGCACAGTTGTTACACAGTTGTAACAAATAACTGTAATCCTTGCAGCCTTGTGTATAAAGTCTCCCACGGTGCTGAGCTCATCAGGGAGACATTGCTTTTGGG
Organism: Equus quagga; assembly: GCF_021613505.1. Lineage (NCBI taxonomy): Eukaryota > Metazoa > Chordata > Mammalia > Perissodactyla > Equidae > Equus > Equus quagga. The sequence continues at coordinate 64,548,322 of NC_060278.1, forward strand.
AAATATCCCTGGTGTACTCCATCACTTGTGGGAGCAATAAAACTTTTCTTCACCTGCTTCAGTCTTGGTTGTGCTTTTTGGCTCTGCTCTCGCCAAGAGGCAAACCCCTTGAGTTCGGTTACACCGCCACTAAATTTGGGGCTAATTTGTTACTCAGAGTAACTGCCACAGGCACTTAGCTGTGACAAAGCATGGAGTAATCTGATTGGCTCGGCCCAGGCTTGTGGCCACCTCTGTGACCAGTCGAATCAACTCAGACCCTAGATAAGGGGTGGGGCACATGGTGGGCAGGCCAAACCAAAGCAGCCCCTGGGACACTGAGTAAGACAAACGTGCTAGAAAGGGGGCTTTGTGGCATGTGAAAATGGGCAGCTCTGTAGGATCTGGCAGCAGGGCTGAATTTGGGTGGAAGAATTACTGAGTGAGAGAAAGCAAAGAGCTTGAAGCTGAGGTTGTGTGGGCTTGCTGTGTTTGACGTGCGGCCCACTGAGCTCCTCTTTGCAGGGGTCTCCCTCTCCATCCCTGGAGGGTAGAGGTTTTAGGGAGGACACACAGCCCGTGGCCTCACCGGGCAGCCTCGCGGGGAGCCTGGTATGAGGTGACAAGGATGGGTCGAGGGGCGTCTCCTGGGAAGGGGCTCCTGTGCAGGGTCACAGCACTCTAGGGCACTTGCAGAACGTGGATCCCCCAAGGTCCCTGCCTGGGAAGGTCCATAGTATCCTCAGTGGCAGGATCTGAGGGTCGTGAGGTGGCTATGAAGGAGCTGATGGTCTGTATCACTTGCATGCGTGGCTGCTCATCGGTAGATTTGACCCTGGAGAACAAAGGGCTCCAAGAAACGCTGCCAGAGCTGCCCTTGGCCCAACTCAGTTTTCCTGGAAAAGTTTCTTCAGTTTGGACGAGACTGAAAGCGAGAGCCCTTTGAGCGTGGCCCCCTCCCTGGCTGGCATTAGGGCTGAAGTAATAGACAGGGAGCATCTAGCTGGCCTCCTTTTGCCACCAACGGCTCTCTGGATCAGCTCCTGGATCCCCTGCCAGCCTGCGTCACGTTGGTGCCAGTGGCCGCTCTGTGGTCAGCTTCTGAGGGAGGTTTGTCCTGAGCCGTCAGCACAGCAGGAACACCGAACGCGACGTCAGGAGAGGTCTGTCCCAGGAAGGTCAGCAGAAGCGGCTGCAGAGCTGCAGGATGGCTGGCCTGGTTGACCTTGCTTCGGGGTACAGGCACAATGAGAAGTAAAAGGGGCCAATTTGGGATGTAGCAGGCCTAGAGGAAGCTCTTAATAAGTGGCGGTCACCATGATCATATCACGTGGTGTGTTTTTGAGGGTCTTGTGTGGTTTGCGACAGCCAATGTATTAGTCGTAGTTCACTCTTTCCATAGGTTCTTCTGTATCTGCTGAATATTAGAATTTATTTACTTCTAGTAGGAGAGAAAAATGAAAATGGCAAATCAGATGGAAAAATAGAGCTATTTTCAGAGTAAATTGAGCTCGGGAAGGATTGCAGAGGTGTGACGAATCAGAGCTCACACAGTCACCTGGGGACACTTAAATGATTTAAGGACCTGAAAGTACAGAACAGGTGGATGATTCATGGAGGAAAATCCCCGGGGAGAGGGAGGGGCTATTTGGGAGGATTTAAGGGGGAGGGGCTTTAGTTGCAGTTCCAGAAAAGGGCAGCAGCTGGGACCTTATCCTCTTCCAGGCTCCTTACACTCCAAAAATACCTTGGCCTGAAGTCACTTGAGAGGTGAGATGAAGTGCTGATTCAGTTGCTATAGCAACTGAGGGGCCAGCCTCAGGCCTGAGTGGACGCGGGAGGAACCCGCTGGGCTGCCTGGGCCTCCCAGGCTGGAAGCGGCTCCTTAGCCTCCAGGCTGGAGGTTCTGCAGCCCTTTGTAGATGGTCATCCGGTACTTTTTCTGAAGGAGTTCTCTGTAGGCCCGTCAGCCAAAGTTTCAATAAGTAGGAGATTAAGAAAGACTGCAGGGAAAGGCAGAGAGGTCACACGGGGACCAGCACCTCAGCGAGGTGTGAGCGCCGCAGGCTGTCCCCCTGGCGGAGTCTGAAAAGGGACAGCATTAAGGGCGGTAGTGTTATTTAACCGGGAGCTGATGGAAGACAAAAGGGCATCTGGTTTCAGGAAGGGGAGCACCGGTGAGGCGGGAGGTGTGGATTATTCCCTTGTATTTGCCTCCCTCCAGTGGGCAGAGGGGGCTTACTTAGCAGGGAAACGAAGACAAGAGGAGGGACTCCTCTGGCCTAGGACACAGGTAAAGGCCGGGGCAGCCGGCTTCTGGATGATTGATTTGTCTTTGTTCATATGTGTTGGTGGCTGTTCATTGATCACAGCTCTTATAAGTTAAATCCATATAGGAAGGGTTTGAAAAATTTATTATAAAATGGAAACCAAAGGTTATAAAAGCAGTATTTATTCAGGAAACACTGATGTTTTACAATAGTGGGTAGTAATTAATAATTTTAATGAAAATCCTCAGGGATTAGTTAGTTGATGATAGGGTTGATGTTCTTATTACCACCAACCACTGGCCAATCTAAACCACCTGAAATAAGAAGATCATGTTTTGTAAGTGGGCGATGCAGAAGAGGAGTTCCCAGAGACCCTGCTGTCTGTGAAACAACATTTACTACCTCCGCAGAAACCAGTTCTGTGAACAGCTACGCCATTCTCGTGTCCAACCATGGGTCCAACAGGGACAAAGGTCAGAGCCCACTTATCTAGGCTGCACACCTGGCCCTCAGTCCTTGAACCAACCTGTCTTGCCTTCACTTTACTCACTGGACCAGTTCCAAGCCAAAAGGGGATGTGCCTGGATGAGTGTGGATGGATGATTGAGGGAGACATCATTGGTGTTTGTAGGAAAATAGAAAATCCATTCCCAGTGAAATGATTCTCTCTTTCCAGGTCTGGCATTTCATTTGAATGATTCTTTAGAAATTTCCTGCTAAGCACAGGTTTGTACAAATATCAGTAAATAGCTCACCTTTATCTAGAGAAGATGAGATTTGAGGCTTTTGATGAGGCTTTTGGGTGGGAAGGGTGAATTAATGCACCAGGGATTGGGTCCCTGGGGGAAAGAGCTTAGCAGGTCAAATATGGCTTTAGGGAGCATCTGAGAAACAGAAAAAAGATGTGAGCGTCATCTATCTCTGTTAATGATACCTTTATCTTCCTAAGCCATTGCATTTGTCACCTCCCCCTTCTTCCCTTCTCCAGTCCCCTTCAAGTCTCTTGTAGAATTTTCCAGTATATTTTGCTTAGGAAAAAACACCAAGGAAAAGCCACGTAAACAAAGCCATCAGATCTCGGAAGAAGCAGCATCTTCTTCAGAGGTTAATTCCTTCTCTCCTTCTGACACCAATAGTGCCTCGCTCAGCCAGCACCAGCACCCTTTTGGGGAGTGTATTTTGGCTTGTAACTGGGCCTGTGGGTAGGTCTGAAAGCCTTGGGTGTTCCAGGAGTGTGTTGCTGCTGGTGCCCTGCCCGAGTCCTTTCACTGATCACTGCCTCACCCCTAGCTGCTGCGCGTGTTGGCTGGCAATAACAGTGCTACAATGGCACCCATGTCTCCAAGTAGGATCAGCCTATGGCACAGCTCACGCACCCTTGGGGCCAGCTGAGGCTGAGGTCCATGCTTAGCTGGCCCTATTCTGCCTCTCTCCCTCTCTTTCTCCTGAGGCCTCCCTCAAATTATGGGCGCCCACATCCCCATCTCAGGCTCTGCTTCTGAGACCTGATTCGGGAGGGTCATTTCAGTCCCTTCTGTCTCCACATCTCCTATATCTGTCCTGCTCTTTTGCATTCCCTCCCCCTCAGTCATGACGTCACACTTGGATTATCGCAAGGCGCCTGCCTTCTTTCACCTCCTCCAGCGGGCCAGCACTGCCTCTTATTTAAAGCATTCTACATCCGAGGCCAGAGGAGCTCCCTATTTATATGAGTGCTTGTCTCTAACTATTGACAGTTTGGTTTTCAAACTATGTGCTGTGCAACCACAGGCAAAAAAACTACACAAAGGGCTTGCTTAAAATGTAGATCCCAATACCCATCTCGATGTTTTGATTCAGTCAGCGTGGGCAGGACCTAGGAATCCGAAGCTGTAAGAACGCCCCCCCACCCAGGTGGTTTGGATTTTGAGAACTAGGTTTCACATGACACTGCTTCTTTCCTGCTTTCTTTTAGAGTTCTGCAACTGTTTTGTTCTCCTTTCTGGAGCATCTTTGAGGATAAGATGTGCAGCCTTTTCATCTTTGTGGGAGACAAGCTTAGCCCAGCCTCTGCGTACAGGAATCCTATGTCTTAAATATTTGATCAAAGGAAGAAATGAATAAAATGCAGAAGAGAGGAGGGAGCAAGGCCAAGTACAGGCAGCACGAGTGTGGGTGGTCATGGGGGACAGTGGCGGACATGGGAGACATTGAGTTTCATCACGCTTAGTGACGTTTTGTTGTACCCTTGAACTGTGTGTGCCAGACTGTTGAGAGTGGAGTGTAGCTGATGTGGATTAAGGCTGCCCTGGCTAGAGAAGCCCAAGGTGACCTGGCCTACATGCCAAACTATATGACCCAGTGGATTTTTTTATGGTATGAATTAGTGCTGCCCCAGGGAGAGAAGCCCAGGGCATCCTCACCTACATGCCGATCTATATGGCCAGATTCGTATCTAAAAGTTATATGACCGCACAATAACCAGACCCCATCTGCACCGAAATCATTTAATGACTTTTTACATCATCTTTTCTTTTTCCGGTAAAAATAAGTCACGTACCCATGCCTTATAAAATTAGCCCTAACCCTCAACTCAGGGCAGCAGGCAGCAGCTCTGACTGCCCATGGGTCCTGTCCCCATGCAGCAGCAGCAGAAGCTCTGACTGCCCATGGGTCCTGTCCCCATGCTATTCCACACTATTCTCTAAATAAAAAGAGCACTACTGCCAGATGTTGAGAGTCCAAGAAATCTTTCTTTCGACTCCTCGGCTCACCGACCCTGCATCATAGCCATGCAGAAGAAGAGTGAGCTCCACAAATTGTCTTTGATGGAGAAATTCTCCCAACTTCTGTCCTTGGGTGGTGGTGACAAAGAATAAATCCAAGATGTCTCATGAGCCAAGATCAGCATCCCCTTTTTCAGATAAAGTTCTTCAGCTGGGGTAGCCATTTTAGCTCTCGAGGATCTAATCTTTTCAGAAGGTGGGAAATCAACACGTTGGTGGACATAGCAAAGCTGCACAAGAGAGGGATCCACCCGCATTTGATCTGATTGTTACACTGCTGGAACCCGTTGTTGACCTCAGCAGCAGCAAGCACCAGTGGGGTCTGGTTGGCTTCATGTGTGATGAGCTTTCATGGAGGAAGAAGACTGAAACTATGGTGTGCGCCCACTGAGAAGGGATGGGTGGGACTGAGTGGGGAGCTGCTGGGTGCTCACGGGCATGGGGAAGGTGTCAGGTGGGGAGGGGAAATGTACATGACATGGCAGGGGGACCATGGCACATGACAACCAGGAGGCCTCACAAGGGCAGCTCAGTTTGGCTGGGCGCATGGGTCTTAGGGCATGGAGGCCTGTTTCTGGGGGAACCCCCAGGGCAGGGGCAGGAGGGAGCTCACCCATGGACCCCGACAAACCGATCAACCAACTTGAGGTGGCGCTACAGAAACTGCATTCCCAGCTCTGGGTAAGAGTGTGGGCTTTGGACCTTGGTGATTTGGGAACAGGAGCAATGGCTGGGAGCTAGAGGGCCATGTTGGGCCTGGGAAGGGCATCTAGGGTGGCCCCAGGGGCTTAGAGGACTGGGAACATGGGATAATTTTCCTTTTGGGGCCCAGATGTTAAGCAAATGGTCCACCAGGGCTTGGGGCCTGCCTCGGGGGTCCACTGCCTCCCAGAAGAAGAGCAGATGGTGTCCCCGAGAGCAAGGATCCAGTGGTGACAGAGGTGGGCACACAGCTACAGCTATGCTGACCCAGCACAGCCCTGCCCCCCCAACATCTGTGAAATCCCCTCTCCAAAGCCTGGTTCTCTCGGCTCTTGTGAGTATTTCTTAAAACTGCTGCTTGTTGCTTAGGAACGAACCTTGTAAGTTAGAAACCAGATCAGACGATACTTTATTTTAAAGAACTGTGTAAAAGGATTGCAAACTTATCACCATGCGCTGTCAGGATTAATGACTGGCAGCAGCTCACGAATTATGGAGATTGATTTTTGGAAAGGCAAATTGATGCTCCAAACTGAAAACTGTTTTTCGTAATTCTGAGTTAAAAGTTGTTTTTACTGTCTTAGATAATGACTGCTTCTTTCTGTGTATGGATTTGTACACAGTTTACAGACGTCTTCGCGACAGTTTGTGACGATTTCCGTTTTACAGATGAGGACACCCGGGCTGGGAGGGCGAGGTCATCGTTTGCGTGGTCGGCTCAGGCTGCCACAGCAAAACACCAAGCCTGGAGGACGTAAACAGCAGACACTTATTCTTCACATGTGGAAAATTTATTTATCCAGCCACTTTCTGAAGGCTAGAGTGTGCGATCAAGGCGTTGGCAGGGCTGGTTTCTTCTGAGGCCTCTCTCCTCGGCTTGGAGACGGCCGTCTTCATGTGGTCTTCCCTCTGGGTATCTGTGTCCTCATCTCCTCTTCTTTTTTTTTAAAAAAAAAAATTTTCCCCAGTTTTATTGAGATGTAATTGACACATAACACTGTGTAAATTTATGGTGTGCAATGTGTTGATTTGATAGACTTTTTATTTGAAAATGATTACTGTCATAGCATTGGCTAACACCTCCCTCACGTCACATAGTTACCCTTTCTTTTTAATGGTGAGAACATTTAAGATCTACTCTCTTAGCAACTTTCAAGCGTGTAATACAGTATTAACTGTAGTCACCATGCTGTGCGTTAGATTCCCAGAACTTCACTATTTTCTACCTGGAAGTTTGTTCCCTGTGACCACCATCTCCCCATTTCCCCCACCCCAGCACCTGGTAATCATCATTCTACTCTTTGTTTCAACGAGTTTGGCGTTTTTAGATTCCATATGTAAGTGAGATCATACAGTGTTTGTCTTCTCTGTCTGACTTATTTCACTTAGGATAATGCCCTCAAAGTCTATCCTTGTTGTGAACAGCAGCATTTCTTCCTTTTTCATGGCTGAATAATATTCCACTGTATATATACCACATCTTCTTTGTCCATCCATCCACTGGCAGACACTTAGGTCGTTTCCATATCTTGGCTATTGTGACAATGCTGCAGTGAACACGAGAGTGCAGATCTGTCTTTGAGATTCTGATTTCATTTCTTTTGGGTATATACATAGCCAGAAGTGGAATTGCTGTATGATATGGTAGTTGTATTTTTGATTTTTTGAGGGACCTGCATACTGTTTTCCATAGCAGCTGCACCAATTTACATTCCTACCAACAGTGCACAAGGGTCCCCTTTTCTCCACATCTTCTACAGCACTTCTTATCCCTTGTCTTTTTGATGACAGCCATTCTAATGGGTGTGAGGTGATAGCTCATTGTGGTTTTGATTTGCATTTCCCTGATGATTAGTGATGTTGAGCACCTTTTCATGTATGTGTTGGCCATTTGTATGTCTTTGGAAAAATGTTCCTTTGCCCAATTTTTAATCAGATTGTTTGTTTGTTTTGTTTTGTTTTTGAGGAAGATTAGCCCTCAGCTAACATCTACTGCTAATCTTCCTCTTTTTGCTGAGGAAGACTCGCCCTGAGCTAACATCCATGCCCGTCTTCCTCTACTTTATATGTGGGACGCCTGCCACAGCATGGCTTGCCAAGCAGTGCCATGTTGGCACTCAGGATCCGAACCAGCAAACCCCAGGCCACCGAAGTAGAACTTGCGAACTTAACCACTGCGCCACCAGCCTGTCCCCAATCAGATCGTTTTTATACTATTGAGTTGCATGAGTTCTTTATATATTTTAAGTATTGACCTTTTATCAGATATATGATTTGCAAATAGTTTCTCCCGTTCTGCAGGTTGTTGTTTCTTTTGCTGTGCAGAAGCTTTTTAGTTTGACGTAGTCCCATTTATTAATTTTTGCTTTCATTGCCTGTACCTTTTGTGTCATCCAAAAAATCATTGCCAAGACCAATGTCAAGGAGACTTTCCCTTATGTGTTCTTGAAGGAGTTTTACAGTTTCAGTTTTTATGTTTTAGTATTTAATCCATTTTGAGTTGATTTTCGTGACTGGTGTAAAATAGGGGTCCAATTTCATTCTTTTGCACGTGGGTATGAAGTTTTCCCAATATCATTTATTGAAGAGACAATGCTTTTCCCTGTGAATATTCTTGGCTTTCTTGTCAAATATTAGTTGACTGTACATGTGAGAGTTTCTTTCTGGGCTCTCAGTTCTACTCCATTGGTACATGTGTCTGTTTTAATGCCGTGCCATACTGTTTTGATCACTGCTTTGTATTATAGTTTGAAATCAGGAAGTGTGATACTTCCAGCTTTGTTCTGCTTTCTCGAGATTGCTTTGGCTATTCTTGTTTTTTGGGGATTCTATACAAATTTTAGGATTGTCTTTTGTTTTTCTGCAAAAAATGTCATTAGAATTTTGAAAGGGATTGCGTTGAATCTATAGGTGGCTTTAGGAAATGTGGACATTTTAACAATATTAATCCTTCTGATCTATGAACATGGGATAGCTTTCCATTTGTTTGTATCTTCATTTTTTACCATCAGTCTTGTTGTTTTCAGTGTACAGATTTCTCCCCTCCTTGGTTAAATTTCTTCCTAAGTATTTTACTTTTTTGATGCTGTTGTGAATGGGGTTGTTTTCTTTTTCAGATGTTTTGTCGTTAGTGTATGGAAACACAACTGATTTCTGTATGTTGATTTTGTATCCTACAACTTTACTGAATTTGTTGATTAGTTCTAACAGTTTTTTGGGGGAGTCTTTAGGATTTTCTATATATAAGACTATATCATCTGCAAACAGACAATTTTTTTTTTTTTTTTGAGGAAGATTAGCCCTGAGCTAACATCTGCTGCCAATCCTCCTCTTTTTGCTGAGGAAGACTGGCCCTGAGCTAACATCCGTGCCCATCTTCCTCCACTTTATATGTGGGATGCCTGCCACAGCATGGCCTGTCAACCAGTGCCATATCCGCACCCGGGATCTGAACTGGAGAACCCTGGGCTGCCAAAGCGGAACGTGCGCACTTAACCACTGCGCCACCAGGCCGGCCCCACAAGGACAGTTTTACTTCTTCCTTTCCAATTTGGATTCCTTTTATTTCCTTTTCTTTCCTGACTGCCTGACTAGGACTTCCAGTGCTAAGCTGAATAGGAATAGTAAGACTGGGCATCCTTGTCTTGTTCCTGATCTTAGAGGAAAAGCTTTCAGATTTTCACCATTGAGTATGACGTTAGCTGTGGGCTTGTCATATATGGCCTTTATCATGTTGAGACATGCTCCTTCTGTATTCAATTTGCTGAGCTCAATGAAACTCAAAAGGATGTCATATGTTGTCAAATGCCTTTTCTGCATGTATTGAGATGATAGTATGATTTTTATCTTTTGGTCTATTAATGCGGTGTATTACACTTATTATTACATGTATTGATTTGCATACGTGGAATCATCCTTGCACCCCAGGGATAAATCTCACTTGACCAAGGTGTGTGATCTTTTTCACACGTTGTTGAATTTGCTGTGCTAACATTCTGTTGAGAGTTTTTGCATCTATGTTCATCAATGATATTAGTCTGTAGTTTTCTTTTCTTGTAGTGTCCTTATCTGGCTAATCAGGGTAATGCTCACCTTGTAAAATGAGTTTGGGAGTGTTCCCTTCTCTTCAATTTTTTGGAAGAGTTTGAGAAGGATTTGCATTAATTCTTCTTTAAATATTTGGTAGAATTCACCAGTGGGACCATCTGGTCCCGGGCTTTTCTTTGTTGGGAGGTTTCTGAGTCCTGATTCAATCTCCTTGCTCATTGCTGTTCTCTTCAGATTTTCAGTTTTCTTCCTGGTTCAGTCTTGGTATGTTGTGTATTCCTAGGAATTTCTCCATTTCTTCTGGGTCATCCAATTCGTTGGTGTATAATTGTCCACAGCAGTCTCTTATGACCGTTTGTATTTCTGTGGCATTAGTTGCAGTGTCTCCTCTTTCATTTCCAATTTTGTTTACTTGAGTCTTCTCTTTTATTTCTTAGTCTAGCTAAAGTTTTGCCAATTTTGTTTGTCTTTTCAAAATACCAACTGTTAGTTTCATCAATCTTTCCTATTCTTTTTTCTGTTGTCCATTTCATTTATTTCTGCTCTGATCTTTGTAATTTTCTTCCTTGTGCTAACTTTGGTCTTAATTTCTTCTTTTTCTAGTTCCTTGAAGTGTAAAGTTAGGTTGTTTATTTGAGATATTTCTTTTTTCTTAATGTAGGCATTTATCACTGTAAACTTTCCTCTTAAAACTGATTTTCTAGCATCCCTTAGATTTTGATGTATTTTGTTTCCATTTTTGTTTGTTTCAAGATTTTTTTTATTTCCCTTTTGGTTTCTTCTTTGACCCATTGGTTGATTGTTCAGGAGAGTGTTGTTTAATTTCCACATATTTGTAAAATTACCAGCTTTCCCCCTGTTATTGATTTCTAGTTTCATGCCACTGTGGTCAGAAGAAATATTTACTATGATTTCTATCTTCTTAAATTATCTAAGACTTATTCTGTGATGTAACATATGATCTATTCTGGAGAATGTACTGTGTGTGCTTGAGAAGAATGTGTATTCTGCTGCTGTTGAATGGAATGTTCTATATATGGCTGTTAGGTCCATTTGGTCTAAAGTAGGGGTCATGTTCAACGTATCCTTGTTGATTTCCTGTCTGGATGATCTATCCATTGTTGAAAGTAGAGTATAAAAGTCCCCTGCTATTAATGTATTGTTGTTTATTTGTCCCTTCAAATCTGTGAACATGTGTTTAATATATTTAGGTCCTTCAATGTCGGGTGGATATATATTTGTGATTGTTATACCTTCTTGATGAATTGAGCTCTTTATCATTACATAATGACCTTCTTTGTCTCTTGTTACTGTTTTTGGCTTAAAGTCCATTTTGTCTTATATAGGTATAGCCATCCCTGCTCTCTTTTGGTTTCCACTTTCATGGGATATCTTTTTCCTTCTTTTCATTTTGAGCCTGTGTATATCCTTAAAGCTGAATTGAGTCTCTTGTAGGCAGCATATAGTTGGATCTTGCTTTCTTATTCATCCAGCTACTCTATGTCTTTTGATTGGAGACTTTAATCCATTTACATTTAGAGTAATAATTGATAGGTGAGAACTTACTAATGCCATCTTATTAATTATTTTCCGGCTGTTTTGTTGTACCCTTGTTCCTTTCTCCCTCTCTTGCTGCTTTCCTTTGTGAATCGATTTTCTCTGGTGGTATGCTTAAATTCCTTTCTGTTTATCTTTTGTGAATCTACTGTAGGTTTTGCTTTGTAGTTACAATGAGGCTCACATGAAACATCTTATAGATGTAACAGTCTATTTTACACTGATTGCAATTTAGCTTTGACCTCATACAAAACTCTACCCTTTTAGTCCCCCTTTTATGTGACAAAATCATATCAAAAAATGTCACAATTTACCACTTTTGTATTGTATATGCATTAACTAATTACTGTAGCTGTGGCGATTTTTAATCCTTTTGTCCTTTAACTTTTATATTAAAGTGATTAACACACCACCATGTTTACATTTACAGTGTTAAAGTATTCCAAATCTGACTATATGTTTACCTTTACCAATGTTTTGTATATTTTCATGTTTTCGTGTTACTAATTAGCTTCTTTTCATTTCAGCTTGAATAACAGCTTTTAGCATTTCTTGTAAGGCAAATCGAGTGGTAAGGCAAATTGAGTGGTGATGAATTTCCTCAGCTTTTATTTGTAAAGGAAAGGCTTTATCTCCCTTCATTTCTGAAGGACAACTTTGCTGGGTTAAGTGTGCTCAGCTGGCAATTTCTTTTTTTCAGAGCTTTGACTATATCTTGTTCTCTCCTGGCCTGCAAGGTCTCTGCTGAGAAATCTGCTGATAGCCTTATGTGGGTTCCTTTGTGTGACAGACAGCTAGGAACAAGGAAGAAAAGCAGGGGCTATATCAGCAGCCATGCGGTGGGAGCGATCCAGGCTCAAGGCAACCTGCTCTGCAGAGAAACCCAGCAGATTTCCCCACTGAAGAAACGGAAGGCCACACAGCTGCCACAAATCCCCTATAGATATCACCAGCTTTTGCTCCACAGTTATTTGTGTTCACTGACACCAGCTGCCTGAGTTCCTCCGTGTTGCCTCTCCCAAACTGCTGGAGCCCAAGAACCACACCGCAGCCAGCCCGGGCCCCTGCAGCTGAGCAAGTGCAAGAGGCCGCCCGAGCCCCCATGCTGACCGCCGCTGCTGTGTGCAGCTCTGCATGTTCAGAGTCAAGGGGAGGCAACCCATTTCACGATACAATACTATTTTTTTCTTTTTCAAGATTGGCACCTGAGCTAACAACTATTGCCAATTTTTTTTTTCTGCTTTTTCTCCCCAAATCCCCCCAGTACATAGTTGTACATTTTTTTAGTTGTGGGTCCTTCTAGTTGTGGCATGTGGGATGCTGCCTCAACCTGGCCTGATGAATAGTGCCATGTCCGTGCCCAGGATCCGAACCAGCGAAACCCTGGGCTGCTGAAGCAGAGTGCATGAACTTAACCACTCGGCCACGGGGCCGGCCCCCTACAATACTACTTAAAAACAACTTTTAATGTTATTGAAATTTAAATTAAAAGTAATTTAAATTTTAAAACTTTAATTATTTAAAGGTAAAATATTACATTATTGTAACAATGTGGCCAAATTCTTTGTAATTGCATTCATTTGAAGGAAATATGATAAACACCTACTGAATGCTTTTCCTTGGTCTAAATGGCAGTCCAAAGTCCCTCTGCCCATTAAAAAGGAATTTTGTTTTTACCCCAAGTTCCTAGGTATAAGAAGTGGATAACTGTGGCCGGTCCTGTGGCATAGTGGTTGAATTCGGCACGCTCCACTTTGGTGGGTCAGAGTTCTTGTGTTTGGAACCTGGGCGTGGACCTATACCAGTTGTCAGCGATGCTGTGGCAGTAACCCACATACAAAACAGAGGAAGACCGGTGTGGATGTTAGCTCAGGGCTAATCATCCTCAGCAACAAAAAACAAAAGAAGAAGAAATGGGATAATTAAACAGGAGAATGCTTTGACCTGGAGCTTGGGGCTGCAACTCTGCCCTTTTGCCAAAGAGACAAAACAAAATCTGGAAAAACCGTCACAGCCTGGCTGGCTCCTGCCACAGTCCTTCTTGGTGCTCCTAGGAGAACTGTGCACAGTCCTGGCTGGGGGAGGGGCTCTGGGGTGGGGGAAGGGTGCACACAGGGCCACTGGTTCCAGACTGTATGAGGCTAGAACCCCAGACAATTGCCTCCCGTCTGCAACCACCTCTTGCCTCCTTCAGTGCTCGTTTCCCAGAACACTCCCCTCCTGCATATTGCTGGGAATGACATCACTGAGCAGCTGCCGTCCTCTCCAAGCCATCCCGCCAGACGCGCCCCTTCCCCACATCCTGCCTCTTGGCCCCTTTTCACTCCTTAGGGCTCCCTTACCTGTGGCCCCTCCACATCCCCTGTGGATCTCGTGGGCCCTTCCCACTGCAAGTAGCTTCGCAGCCCCTCTGTGCCTCATCTGCGACGGGAGGAGCATCTCCCCCGTGGTGACATTGCAGGAAGGGAGGAGGGAATGTCTCAAGGTGCTCAGCGCAGTTCTGATGCGTCCCTCTGGGCGGTTGCTTCCTTGAGGAGGGAGTCCTGAGGTGAGACTGGTGTGCAGGAAGTTCATCAGAGAGTCTGCGTGGAGAAGGGCAGGGAGCAGGGCAGCAGGACATGTCCCCGTGAGGCCTCAGCTGGCCTTGCGAGGAGCAAGCAGCTCTGTGTCTGCCGTGGCTCTCAAGTTGGACTCAAGCAGCCTGCTTCCCCTAGTCGAATCTGAGACGGACGCCACGAGGGGTCTCCAGATCTGAGCGCCCGCACACGAGCTTTGACCCAGGCAGCTGGCGCACCCTGATGTGGCCAGCCCATTCTCAGAGACTCTGCCAGAACTTGTTTCCTGTCTACTCAGTAGCATCTAATTATACCTCCTACTTATCATTTATTGAGTATGTCTGTCAGGAACTGTGCTCACTGATGCGGGGTCGGTGAGCCGAGGAGTCGAAAGAAAGATCTCTTAGACTCTTAAGATCTGGCAGTAGTGCTCTTTTATTTAGAGAATAGTGTGGAATAGCATGGGGACAGGACCCATGGGCAGGCAGAGCTGGTGTGTGAGGACAGGACCCACGGGCAGTCAGAGCTCCTGCTGCTGCCCCAAGTTGAGGGTTAGGACTAAATTTAAGGCATAGGTATGTGAGTCATCTCTTTACAAGACAAAGGAAAGAACATGAAAAAGAAGTTAAAATGGCATCAGTGCAGGTGGGGTCTGGCCATTGGGTGATCCCATGACTTTTAGACAAGAATCAAATCGGATTAAGTAAAGGTTAGAAAGGTTAGACGCCACCACCCTAAACCAGTTACATGAGATTGCCAGACAGCAACCAACTTAAGTTCTTGCCTTCCCCATTAAGAGCTTCTAGAGATAAGACCATCCCCCCTTCTTCCTGGCACAGAGAGGGAGGCATCTTCACAGATAGAGGTTTCCCTTAGAAATGTAAATGTTTTCCAACAAAGGGGCAAACAAATTCCACTCCTTGGAGCCTGAATCTCATCTGTAGTTTTAAAACTAACCAGCCTAAAAATCCTCATCATAAGCCATTTTAAAATTAAGCAGCCTAAAAATCCTCATCACTCACCATGTGATGGGTTCCCTGAGTCTCCTCACAGAGGTGCCTTCACTGTTGGCGCCCATCTTGCTGAGGTTTAGAGGGTGTCTCCTGGCTGCCAGGGCGCCAAGCTGGGAAGGATGGTGTTCACACCGTGTTCCTCCATTCCAGGGTCTGGCCTCATAGCCCCTCTAGGTAGGGGTGGAATGTGGTGGGGGACCCAACTGGGAAATCAGTGTCCTGATCAGAGACTCAGAGTAAGGACAACGTGGGCTCTAGGAAGGGCTGGCTCAGTGTTGTCCAGGCTGTCCTGCCCGGGGAACTGAATCCAGGCCCCAAGTCCCGCCCCTTCATGTGACATGGGTAGGCCCACATCGAGATGACAGTTTTGCAATCTGGTCATGTTACTGCCCAAGGGGGGTCATCTGCCTGCCACAAGACATGCCAATGTCAAGAGGCAAGGTGGTAGGAGAGGAAGGGATTTATTACAGCCTGCTAGCAAGGGAGAGGATGGCCGGCTAATGTCCAAAAGAACCATCTTACAGAGCAAAGACTACGGGCCAGTTACATAGGGGCCTGGTCTCTGGGTGGGGCAGACCTCTGGTCTCAGTTGGGGCAGACATCTGGCCTCAGGTGGGGCAGACATCTGTTCTTAGTTCCTTATAGTCTTTTGTTTGATTGGATAAGCTTCAGAGATGGGAGCAACGCCCTATACCCTGGTATTTCTGTTGTCATTGATGATGGCTATCAGCATAGACTCTCTGCCTAGGGTCATCATATTCCCAAGGAACTCAAAAGAACAAACTTATCTACTTACACAGCTGGAAGGTGCCTTAAAATCTGCAGAGCAGGTAGAGCTCACGGAGGGGCCACATCTAGCTGGCTTGGTTATTCAGAGGTCATTCAAAGTGAGCACGGTGTCTTTTCTACTGTATGGCTTCCCTTACGTCCACCTTGTGCCAAGCTGGTATTAGTCAGGGCAGTTTTGCTCGGCCTTCAGCTGTTACCAAGCTCTTCTCTGGTCTCTGGGGCGAGGGCAGGGTTCCTAGCTTCAAATGTCACGGTCAGGTTGATGAAGATTTTTAGGCTGCTTAATTTTAAAACGGTTTATGATGAGGATTTTTAGGCTGGTTACTTTTAAAACTACAGATGAGAAGCAGGCTCTGAGGACTGGAACTTTGCTTGCCTTTTGAGAGACATTTGCGTTTGTGAAGGAAGGGGGGATGACCTTGTAGGGACCTGAAATTGGCCACCCCAGGATATGTCTCTTTGGCATCGGGATTGTTTGGGGCTGATTGCTTTCGATAAACTGGGACAGGGAAGGAGGCTCTGGGGAATGGAACTTGCCCTTGTTAGGACACATTTACATTTGTAAGGTAAATCTCTACCTGTAAAACGTGCCTCCCTCTCTGTACCAGGAAGAAGAGGAGCGATGCCCTTGTCCCTAGAAAGTCTTAATGGGGAAGGCAAGAACTTAAGTTGGATGTCGTCTGGCAATCTCATGTAACTGGTTTAGGGTGGTGGCGTCTAACCTTTCTAACCTTTACTTAATCCGATTTGATTCTTGTCTAAAAGTCATGGGATCACCCAATGACCAGACCCCACCTGCACTGATACCATTTTAACTTTTTTTTCATGTTCTTTCCTTTATCTTGTAAAGAAATGACTCACATACCCATGCCTTATAAAATTAGCCCTAACCCTCAACTCGGGGCAGCAGTAGGAGCTCTGACTGCCCGTGGGTCCTGTCCCCACGCACCAGCTCTGCCTGCCCATGGGTCCTGTCCTCAAGCCAGTGGGGGCAGCAGCAGTGGCTCTGCCTGCCCATGGGCCC
The DNA here is from genome assembly GCF_021613505.1 of Equus quagga. Taxonomy (NCBI): domain Eukaryota; kingdom Metazoa; phylum Chordata; class Mammalia; order Perissodactyla; family Equidae; genus Equus; species Equus quagga. The sequence goes on from NC_060278.1 coordinate 64,565,023, forward strand.
TGTCCCCATGCCAGCGGGCACAGCAGAAGCGGTGGCAGCAGAAGCTCTGACTGCCCATGGGGTCCTGTCCCCATGCTACACTATTCTCTAAATAAAAGAGCACTACTGCCAGATCTTAAGAGTCTAAGAAATCTTTCTTTTGACTCCTCGGCTCACTGACCCCGCATCAAGGTCACTTGGCTCTGGCTGTGAGGTGCAGGCTCAGTGGCGATTTCCGCGGCACCTGGCCAGGTGTCCAGCCTCTGCATGTGTCCTCTCTGTCTAGAAGCAGTTCTTGCTGAAGGCCCCAGGGAGCTCAGCCGTCCAGCGTCTGCTGGAGAGTCAGGGAGCTTTGTCTGGCCTGGAGTCCTCCCCCAAGAGGTACGCTCGCACAAATCCTGGGTGGGCCCCCGTCTCCACGGGTGGGAGTGGGAACACGGTCAGGTGATGCAGGTCCATTTGGCCGAGATCTGGGAAAGGCCAGGCTGGGGTGTACTTGGTTATTGCCCATGTGCTGGGCACATCCTGGTGGTTTTGCTGTGTGACTGTCCTTGGGAACGTGGGTCGAACCCGCCTCTCAGGCCCTGCATCAACTCTGCCCACTGAGGCAGGAGGCTCCTCCTCCAAGTGTCCATGCAGTGTGGGCCCGCAGGCTCTTCCCCGTCTGTCCCTAAGGCTGGAGGATGAGGCCCTGCCTCAGGATGCCAATTCTCATCCACACTGTGTGGCCTGGAGCCAGGGTGACCACTCACTGCAGTTTGCTTAGGGCTGTCCTCGTCTTAGCGCTGAAAGTGCCACGTCCCAGGAAACCCTCATTCCCAGGCAAACAGGATGACGGGTTGTCACCTTGAGCATGCCACTTTCTCTAGCTAAACCCAACAACCAACCAGCTTTTCAGGCGCGAGCTAAAATCCTGAACTTCCATGGCAGGGTCCACTCCGCCTGACAGACCCTAGGAGGCGGAGCTATGGGTGGGAAGTCAGCAGCCGAAGCGGCTCAAGAACACTTGCGCCATGACAACGGACCTGCTGTCACTCTGCTGCTGCTGCTGGCCCATGCACGCTGTATGGGGCCAGACCCTCCTAGCACCCTCGTTCCCACCCTGGAGCTGGTGGTGGCTGAGTGGCGCGGGAGGTAGAGGGAGAATTTTACTTGCCTTTTGATATCATTCTCTACTTTTATATGATCTATATGATTTTTAAAATCATGTGCACCTATAAAACTTAATTTAAATATAATTGATCAATTAAAAGAGATGGCCCTCCCTCTCTCCCTTCTTCCCTCTCAGAGACACTTGCTTACATGTTGGCAACAACACACAATCAGAGATTGTGACTGTGAGCACGCAGTGGGTGTGCGGGAAGTTGGGCAAGGGGCTGGTATCCAGACAGCAGTGAGGGATTGTCACGCATCCTATGTCACAGCGAAGGGAGGTGTTAGAACGTCTCATGTACCATAACAGCAGCAAGGCGTTATCACACACCCGTCACAGCCGCAGGCAGCGTGCTCTCGGTTCAGATCCCACAGGAGGCTGGTGTTGCTAAAGGGCAGCACCCTCCTACTGTCCTGGCCTAGGCTGAGCTTGTAGATAGCACAGCCTGTTGGCCCTCGAGGAAGGGCTCTTGGATGAATAGCTCCAGTTTTCAAGTGAAACTCTGATCGTTGAGAGTCAAGTTTAAAAGAACAAAACAAAACAGAGGAGAAGCATAGGAACTGTGACATTCGTGCTGACACTCTGGCTGGGCCACATCCCAGGCACCTTGACCGATGTCCTCTCAGACGCTGTGCCTGGGGTGGAGGCAGCCACGTGCCCACGGCAGCTGAGCGCTGCTGGAGCAGTGCCGCATCTCCATCTAGGCTCCCTCTGCCCCCTGCTGGTCTTCGAGATCTCACAGCCAGTGACTTTGCAGAGGACGTTTTCCTGCACGTTAACTTGATGATGTGGTTGCCAGGGCAGAAGGAGCCCCCGGTAGAGCTGCTTTTCTCACATACCAACTGAGGAAGCAGCTGCTCCTAGCCCATCAAGGACCCCGGCAGCCTGGGTTCCCACGTGGGGGCTGGGGACCTCCCTCCATCACCCTCACTGCCCCACTTTCTAGCCATGAGATGTTGGGCAGAGCGCATAACCCCCAGCCTCAGTTCCCTCATCTGTACATTGGGAGTAGTAGCCACAATGTAAAACTAAATATGCCACAATCTATTAATCTGTTCTGCTGTGACAGGCATTCGTGCTGCTGTGAACAGCCCAGGGACTGGCTGCCAGGAGCCCACCCCAGACCTGCAGACTCAGGATCTGCACATTAATGCGGCCCCTTGCCCTGGTCCGGTCCTCTCAGCGTGGGTGCTCTGGCTGGGGGCCCAGGAGCCTTTCCTGTATGGGGGTTAGAGCCTCGGCCTCCCCAGGAGTCCGGATCCTGTTTAGACTTATGTCCCTGGTCAGTCCAGCGGCTCAGGCTGCATCCGTCCTCACTCTCTCCTCATTCTGGCTGGCTGGAATGCAGTTGCACTGGCTGGAGCAGAAGCACCACCTGGGACCACGAGGCAGCAACTTAGGATGGTAGGGAAGCAAGCTGGAAGGAAATCTGGAGTCGCAATGCCAGCCTTGATCTGCCTATCTGTGGACTTTGTTTACATTAGAGAGAGAAATGTCTATGTTATTGAAATCTGTTATTTGAGGATTTTGTGCTGATCCCAACAAACACACAGGTCCTACATGGTCTTCTCACTTCTGCCTTGGCCCAGGCCCCTCCCTATTCCCAACATAGCAACCAGGGTGCTTCCTTAAATGTAAGTTGTCCCTCCTCTGCTGGAAACCCTCGACGGCTTCCCTCTCATTCTGACCAAAAACCAAAATATCCAAGCCATCAAGGTCCCTGCATGACGTGTGATATATGCCCCCCTCACCTCGCCGACCTCGTCTCCTCCTACTCCAACCTACTCCCACCCACTCCCACCCTTGTGCACCCGTACCCACGGCAGCCACAGTGCCCTCCTGTCTGTTTCCAGAGTGCTCGGCGTGTGTCCTGTCTTGGGGCCCTGCGCTCACTGTTCACTCTGGTGGAGGCCTTGCCCGGGGCACCCTCTTTGTCCTGTGCTCCACTCAAATTCACCTCCCCTGGGAGACCTTCCCTGACCCTTCTACCTAAAACCCACTCTGTCTGGTGCGCTGTGATTCTCCACGACCGCTCACCGCAGGTGCGCATTCCTGTCTTGTGCGTTTTCCCCTTCCCCTCCGGGAGAGGGAGGGCCTTGAGGGCTGGGCTGGCCCCTGCTTTGTTTACAGCTCTGTGCTCCTTCCTGAGAACAGTGCTGGCAAGTCACAGGCGCTCAGTAAATACATGGGATGCATGAAGGAACAAAAAAGCTGCTCCCAGGTGGGGGTTCTAGCTGTTTCAGGGGAAGGGAGACAAAATCCTGATACAGTAAACCTTGGTCTTTGGGAAACTTGACACAACGGAACCTTGGAGAACAGGATGCTTGGAACAAATTCCTGTCGAGTCTGGGATCTTGTTTGCCTCTTGCCAACAGAGGTGGGAGGGTAGAGCCTTTTAGGGCCGGTACTTATTGAAAAAGGATGCTGCAGAGCAGAGGATAGATAATTCAGATTTTTTTCCCTAAAGAAATATTTAATTCTTCCAGCCTGTCACTCTAAACCATTGGTTCTCAAGGGGGCTGATTTTGCCCCTTAAAGGACATTTGTCAGTGTCTGAGACGTCTTCAGGTGTTACGAGACACTGGTGGGAGGTGCTACTGGTGGCTGGTGGGTAGAGGTCAGAGATGGTGTCAAGCATCCTACAATGCACAGGTCAGCCCCCACAACGGGGAACAATCAACCCCAAATGTCGCTGGTGCCAAAGTGGAAACGCCCTGGTGTAAGCACGTGGTGAAGTCACAGTGCTCGGATCACGCTCGCTGGGCTGGTGTGGGATGCAGGCTCTGGAGCTTGGCACGTCCAGGGGGCGTGGGAGGGGGACTGTTTTGCTTTTGGCAGGGTCAATCCTTAGTTATTGACAAGTGTTTCCATCCATAGGTCAATAATCTGGCAAACACTGAATATTCAGCACGTGCCTGCATCCTGGGTCATTACTTCTGGTTTGTTCCACTCCCCTGCACACTCACCCTTTCCTTGTCACCCAACTTTTGCAGGCTTGCTGTGCATTGGAACCTCTTCTGGTAATGAGCGAATGAATGAAACACATGTCGGAAGGTAGATGACAAGGGACTCACGAGGGGCCTAGGACAGTGTGGCTGTCTTTGGCCCAGGGAACTTCACGGAGGAGGGCTCAGCAATAAGCGTTTGGCAGATGACCCTGGACTGCTGGGGAATGGGGTGGTGTCTGGGGGATGCACAGCATCCACCCCACATTGGTTTATTTCATTGGTGCTCCATTCCCTAATTTTATGGGGAAATCCACACGTGGACTGTCCCTAGTTAATCCAGATATCAGCTTCTCTTGTTGGACTTCATCTTAGAAGATGAATAACCAAAAGACATGTGATGGCTGAAAATTGTGGGCACTTCGATTCTGATGAACGAGGTCTTACATTATGTGAAAATCAAGATTTAGAAACCAAACCCTGGCAGGGGTGGGGCAGAGAAAGGAGCCTGCTTTGATCAGCCCGGGATTTCTCTAAGGGGCTGCCCCTGGGCAGCACCCTGGGAGTCACCCGAAGGGCCGCATTTGGTTTCCATGCACCTGTTAGCGTGCCAGTCCTGGGCGTTTAGGACAGAATAGTCTCTCCTTTCTGTCTTCTTCCCCTCTGTCTTCTGGAGTGTAAGCTACCTCATCGCACTTTAGAAATCAGAATGTTTGAGATTAGCGGACCAGGAATGTCAGTGTGGTTAGCTTTGCCTAAACGTGATGAAAACCGGAATCCCTGAGTGTGGGGGCCCCACCCTGCGCAGCTCTCTGTGTGTGGGCCCTGGGGCAGAGCCAGGCGCTCGCCGCCCTTGGGCCATTTACAACATCAGGAGGTCTCACCCTGGGCATTGAGCATCCTGCGGGCCAGGGCCACTGACTGAGTAAGTGCCATCAGGGTCAGAGGGCGCGGTGCCTGCGAGATCTGGACACAACAAGAACACAGGAAAGATTACTTTGGTTTAATCTTCTCCCCGTTGTTAGCTAATAGTTGTTTGTTTAGAGGAATAGGGCAGAGGAAAAGAAGAAGAAAGACTGAGGTGGAACTGATTCAAATGCAAGCCGTCCTCAGGACAAGCCCACCACAGGGCCCTCATGTTGGCCCCAGCATTGGGGGGGAGATGCCGGCAGCTCCTCAGGAGGCTTGCGCTCGAGCCAGGTGAGCGGGTTTTCATGCTGGGCTCAGGACACAAGCAGAAATGTTGGTGGGGAATAATCCGGGCCTTCCAGAGACATCTTCCCGGCGAAGGCGGAAGGACAGACGTGCAGTTTCGGCTTAGGGTCCTCCTCAAAGGAGCGTGGGTTCTCATTTCCAAGCAGGGCCCTCGGTCCCAGGGGCCTCGGAGCCTGGTTCTGTTCCCAGACTTGCTGGGGGCCAGGCCCATCTCGAGCGAGCACAGAGAGGTCTGGGCACTGGGAGGAGGTTGGTAAATATTTGAGAGGGTCAGTTGAGAGGGTGGGGCCTGAGCTCCTTGCAGGGTAGGAAAGGAGGGTCACTCTGAGCTCCACATGAAGTAAACATGACAACTTTTCCTGGGTGCAAACCGCTCCCTCAATACACTGGGTAGGTGGGAGAATGGAAACCGTGAGGAAGGGCCTGGAAAACATAAGCACGGGTCCTGATTCTTCTGCCTCCTTGATTCTGTCCTTCCTTCCTTCAACTGTTAAATTCCTTCGCTGAGCACTTTTGAGGGGAGTGAATGGGAGGAAGCCATGGGTGAGTGTGCAGACATGCAGTGCCTCAGTTTCCCCATCTGTGTGTCACCGGGTCTTCCAGCACCCGACACTGCCCATGAGACCCTCTTCACCACCAGAGGATGCCCATCCATGTCCTGGGGACCAGGGTCAGCCTCCCCGTGTGCGACCCGACCAGTCGCACAGAGCCCTGGCTCAGGAGGGCCCTGAACTTGGTTTATTGCTTTTCAGTTGCTATCTCGAAATTCTTAATTTTTGAAAAAGGGATCCCAAATTTTCAGCCTGCACTGGACCCAGCAGATCATGTAACCTGTTCTGCCCGGGGCTTTGGGTTTTGAACCAGGGGAAGGGGGAAGGATTTGATTGGGCATGGCGGCCCTTAGGGAAGAGGGCATGACATCTGAACGCAGTGCCGTGGACTGGGTGTGAGCAAGGCCAGATGCAGGAGACGGCTCCTCAAGACTCCTGCAGGGCCCGGCCCTGTGGCCTAGTGGTTAGGTTCATGTGCTCCATTTTGGCGAGCCGGGGGTTTCACTGATTCGGATCCTGGGTGTGGACATGGCACTGCTCTTTAGGCCATGCTGAGGCAGCGTCCCACATAGCACAACCAGAGGGGCCTACAACTAGAATATACAACTATGTACTGGGGCTTTGGGGAGAAGGAAAAATAGGAAGATCGGCAACAGATGTTAGCTCGGGGACAATCTTGCTCACCAAAAAAATAAATAAATAAAAAAGAGCAAACTCCATGTGGAATGTGGGTAAAGGCTGAGCTTTTTCGGGGACCAAGTAGCCACATTAGTGACAGAGTCGGAGAGAGTTCCCTCACCCTACGAGGGCCCGGCCCTGCTCCAGCGTCCACACAGTGAGGGAGGTCAGGAGTGGATTGTGGTATGTCGGGCTCCTTCCTGAGTGGCAGCTGGTGCGTGAACAGCAGAAGGCAACAGGGGATAGCCACAGAGGGGAAGAGGGACATGGTAGACAGATGTCGTGTGCCACTGCCACTAACAGCTGGCCTTGTGGACCCATGTAGGGGCGTCCTCTGTGTGTGTGTGGGGAGGGGGTGTGCATTGGAGTCCTTTTCCTGGCACATTTTGTACATTTGTACATTTGTACCCTGAGAGTTTTGAAACCCAGAGACATTTGGCGGACAGGTTACATGGGAGTCGGGGGGCTGCTGACTCTGCATCGCGCTGGAACTTAGGAACCTCAGAGTGAAGTTCATTAGAACGGGAGCTGGGCTTCAGAGGTGCTCAGGAAAGAGCAGCTGTTGTAACTGCTCTGCAGACCTGGTCCTGATTTTCTAGAGCTGACACCAGAGTGCAGGCGTGCCCGGATTCTCTGCTGCCCATCAGAACGTCAGCTGGACGGGCCTTCAAAGTCATCAGTAACAGCTGCTCCCTCATCCGGAAGGGACGGAGGCCCAGAGCTGTTTGGTGTTATTCCTGGGGTCCTGGACAAAAATTCCCACCTTCTGACCCCATGAGCGTGCTTTTCTCACTAGACCAGACTAGGCCACCCCCAGGTCACTTTCAGGTCTGCTCGCCTGGTTTTCTCTCCTTCCTGAAGTCTAGTGCAAGAGATCGGGCTGGGCAGAACTGAGGGAGGCTGGAGGGGAGGGGAGGGCTCTGCTGGGCCTTCCTGACTCCCCACCACTGACCATTCTTGTCCATCCTCAGGTCTCCGCTCAGGTGTCGTTGAACTGGGAAGGCTTCCGGGAGCCCCTCGGCTGCGTCAGATGAGTCTGGAATAGCACGTAAGACAGTGGTTCTCAAACTTCCCGTCCATTCTGTGGGCTCTGAAAACCTTCCACGAAATTTCCCCTTTTGCCTGATAGTTGGCTTCAGATTTTGTTACTTGCAAACCAGACCCCTGACTGTTCCTGGTGGCAGGGATGGCCTGGGAGGAGATGAGGAGTATTGGGGCTAGGATGTGTCGGGGGATACACAGGAACTGTCTCGACCTGCTTGGGGCCTGTGGCTGGCAGGCGTGGAAATCTTGCTAGATAACCATGGATGAATGAGACACCAGCTCTCGGTGACTCGCTAGGATGTTGTTGAATTTAGAGTGCTTGCTTAAGAAGTGGGGCCCATGTTCCTGAGCTTGCAGGGTGGTTGGGACAGGGTACTGAGGTGGGGACAGACGGTGCTTCTCCCCGCTACACCTTCCTGCCCAGGTGAGCTCAAGTTGTCAGGAGGGGCGTGCTTGTGCTGACCAGACCTCGGGCTTTTCTGCAAGTTTGCTTAAGAGTCTGGAGCAGTTTCCTTGGGGGACTGAGCCTGGAAATGGAGTGTGAAAACACTCCACCTCGAGAACGAACCTGCAGAGGTTCACCAAGAACAGCAGTTTGGGTGAGCCAGCGTCTGCAGGGGCCTCGGGTGACCTTGCTCTCTTTTTGAATAGCAGTGAATAAACTGACCTTCACCCCAAAGTGAGGCCAGGAGAATGCGCTTTCTCATCCATGGGTTCACTGGATGCGCAGCTGACGCACGCTGGCTGGGTAGCATCTCCTGGAGGAATGCTGGTTTGAAATTGCACATCTGAGTGGGACAGTGCCTCAGGCAAAGGCCACCGGGAGGCGCTCCCGCTGGTCATTTGCTCACAAGTTTGAAGGAAACAGATTAATAGGCCCATGAGACCTGTGGCAAATGTGCAGCTTTGACTTTGGGCCAGGCATCCCCCCCAGGTGGAGCAGCCTGTCCCCTTGGGCATCAGGGCCATCTCTTGGGGATATCTGCCTTTCTAGGAACCTTTAGCAGAATTCCACGCATTGCACAATCTGAGGTTAATTTGTGCTCTGCTTGACACGGGGAGACAGATGGTTGTAATAAGGGCCCCCAGTGAATCTCAGTGAAATCAGCGAATCTTTTGCCCCACCCGTTTGCGCTGTGGGGCTGATATTCTTCCCATCAAGGAGTAGGGCCTGTTTTTCCATCCCCTCAATCTTGCCTGGCCCTGTGAACTGCGTTGACCAAAATAATGTGGAGGAAGTGACATTGGGCAAGTTCTGGAGCCTCAAGAGCCCTGAGAGCTCCCACTGTCACTCTCTTGGAGCCCTGGGACTTGCATAGTGGTTGGAAGTTTGGTCCTGCCTGCTGGAGGATAGAGGCCACGTCAAGGAGGTCTGAGGTGCCCCAGCCAACAGCCAGCATCAACTGCCAGCCAGACATGTGAGTGAGGCTGTCATCGACCACCCAGCCCATTATCAGCCAAGTGGAACCACACGCGTGAGCCCAGATGAGTACAAGATAATTGCCCAGGCAGTCCACAGAATTGTGAGAACTAACAAATTGTTGTTGTTTTGAGTCACAAAGGACTGTGTTGGTTTGCTACTAAGCAGTAGACAGCTGAAACAGATACTCACTTGATGATGTTTTTGGAGAGTGGCTGGAAGGTATCATGTGGCCATTTTTTGTACTTTGAATGTGGCAGCGACTGCTGTATATGGAGCCTAGGATAAACAATAGTCTAAATTTACTTGGAATTGCCCAATTCATGAAATTCACTCTCCATATCAAAACTTGTTTTTTTTTTAAACTTATAAGTTGTAGACCAAAAATCCATTCCTTTCGTATGTTCTTTGTGAGTCAAGGATTATTATTTTTATTTATTTATTTTTTCTGGAGACATGGCCCTGAGCCTACCAGAATCGATGTTTGTTTTTTTTTTTTGTTGGGAAAGATTCACCCTGAGCTAACATCTATTGCCAATCTTCCTTTTTCTCTCTCTTCTTTTCCCTCCCCAAAGCCCCAGTACATAGTTGTATATTCTAGTTGTAGGTCCTTCTAGTTCTTCCATGTGAGCCTCTGCCATCGCATGGCTACTGACAGATGAGTGGGGTGGTTCTGTGCCCAGGAGCCAAACCTGGGCTGCTGAAGCTGAGCATGCCAAACTGTAACCACTAGGCCATCAGGGGTGGCTCTCCCAGAATCAAATTTTAACCTGTCTCCATGCCAAGTATTTAGCGGGTGACATATCATGATGTCTGAGGTTTGCTTTACATAATTAGTGGTTATAAAAAAAATTTGACTCCGTATTCCAAAGTTATCACAATCACAATCATTTTCGAGAGTTTATGACATCTGCTAAACATGATAGTGATGAAAAGTTTAAGTACTATTGTCCTTTGTCTGCGCTCCCCAGACACCCTCTCCATCTTCCAGAAGTGTGTTCCTGGTGCATGTGCCATGGGCTAGAGTTTAAGAGGAAAGGAGAGACAAAGTTGGGGAAGAAGCTGAACCAGCAAATGTTTGGAGAGTTCCCATTGAACTTGACATCAAGGCCGGCTTGGCCTTCAAAGACTGCTTTGTGGTCACGGCTGGGGAGATGATGGCGTCTTCTTCATCCTCACACCTCAACGCCTGGCCCGGCTGGGATTCTCCTCGCAGACGTTTGGGCAGATAGTGGAGAAGGAAAGAGCTTCCCAGGTCTTTGCGAAGATGGGACATAACACATCAAACCACATCGTCACTGAGTGCTCTACAAAGAGAGGGCACAAGACTCTGACCTCCAAAAGGTGAGCGTTCCTGGCACCAGCCTTTCCCTTGCCCAGCCTCCTGTGGGAAAAGTTCTTCATCTAGCAGCGTTACATGCTAATCCTTGAGGCAAGAGGGTAGGTCTTAACAGCCCTACTTAATCCCATCCCCCACCTCCCCCGACATCGTTAACTTCCACCCAAATGACATTTCCAGAGCTCTCTCCTCTGGCTCTGCCCTTGCTGCCCCCTCACCAACTCCTCAATATTCCCATCTGGCCATGCCCTGGGCACACCTGTCACTGCCCTGCCATTTTGGGACTGTTTGCTTATTTCTCTGCCTTCTCCATTTACAGGCAAATTCTTGGAGGGCAGGGCGTGTCTTGCTCATTCTTGTTTTTGGGCTATAGCTTAGTGCTTGACCCACGATTGGGGCTGAATACGTGTTTTTGGAATGAATAAACAAGGCAACCTTTTTTTTTTTTTTTTTGAGGAAGATTAGCCCTGAGCCAACATCTGTGTCAGTCTTCCTCTACTTTATGTGTAGGATGCCGACCACAGCATGGCTTGATAAGCAGTGTGTAGGTCTGCACCCGGGATCTGAACTGGCCAACCCTGAGTTGCCAAAGCAGAATGTGCAAACTTCATGGCTGCATCACTGGGCTGGCCCCAAGGCAATCTTTGAGAGAGCAATCTGGTCTCCTGTCTCTGAAAGACAGAATGTGGGGCTCTGAAATAGCCTATGTTTGTCATTATTACCATTTTTAATACTTAAAGACAGATAAGCCTTTTTGCTAAGTATCATTTTGGGAACCTGACAATGTTTTCGACAGAATGTTCTGGTTTCTCTTTCCCTACTTGCCTTGTAACTCCAGAGGCAAACACAGAAGCAAACATGTAACTTCCCTGAGCTTCATCAGCTGAAGCAACGAAACAACATATTGTTAGCTGAGAACCTTGGTGCCAAGGTCACCAGCTTGTGATTAGTTCAGTAACACCTACGTCAGTCATAATGCCAGGTGGCTGAAGGTACCTAGCCTCTAGTAGGGCAAACAGACCTGCAGTTGCCTCCCTGCCTCATATCACTCCTAGAAATGAAGGCGGCCTCACTCTGGACCATTAATACGCAGCTGGTGTCAGTCCCGGGAGACTCACTGTGTCAGCTCTTTATCGGATGGTCTCAGACAGAGTTCACAAGGCAGAACAATGCCTCCTTCTTTGAGTCTGTGGAGAAAGGGACCTCTTTTCTTGCGATTAACAAGTCTCTGTGAATGAATGAATGAACCAAAAAAACCCAGGAAAAAACAAGTCTCTGAATTTTTTTCCTATTTTTCCACGTCCCTGACAGGGCATTCACCAGAAAACACCAGCAGATGACAAAACTTGGCATCATTTCTCATCTTCTAGGGTTAAGGCTTACAAATGAAAGCCTGCCGTGTCCTTGGTATGGCCCCACCATGCGTGCTCACTCATTCATTCAACAGATGTTAACTGAGTGTCGGCTTACAGCCATTAGAGATGCAGCAATAAATAATAGTCATGGTCTTGCCCTTGAGTGGTGAAAACAGATCACACACACACATACACACACACACACACACACAGAATGACAAAGAAGGTTGGGGCACACTTGTGTGTTATGAGGGAAACAAACAGGATGATGAGATAGAACCCAGAACCAGCCTGACCTATTTGAAATTAAATAACTCATAAAGATTAGGTCACTAGAATAAGAAAGTGAAGATGGCTTTAGGTAGGATTGTTAGGAGATGGCCTCTCCAAGAGTGGACGTTTAAGACAAGCCTTAAAGATGAGGAGGAGAAGATCATTTCAGGCAAAGGGAACAGTTATGGCAAATGCCATGAAATAAGATTTGGGAAAGTTCAAGGGGCAGAAGGACAACCCCAATGGCTGGTGCACAATGTTAGTGGGGAGAGAATGGCATGAGACAAATCTGGTGGGGGCTCCAGAGACAGATCACACTGGGCCAAGATGCCAGGAACAGAGAGGAATTTTGTTCTTGACTGATGGGAAGCCACTGGAAAAGTTTTAAGCACGGCAGTGATGTAATACATGTACACTAAAGGGCATCACCTCTGTAACTCTACGGGAAATGAGCTGCAGAGCTGTGGGTGGGGAGAGAGTGGTAGATGGGAGTAGTGGTGGTGGTGGTGAGGGTGTGGGGGTAGGATAGGAGTGAGGGTTGTGTTGATGGTGGTAGGGGTGATGGTGGTGGTGGTAGCCATGGTGATAATAATGATGGTAGGGTTGGATATGGGGGCTAGCGAAATGGTGGTGGTGGGGGTGATGGGGTGGGGGTGGGGGTTGTGGTGGTGGTAATGGTGATACTGGAGGTGAGGGTGGTAGTGAGAGGGGTGATGGTGGTAGTGGTGATGGTGGCGCTGTGGGTAGTGGTGGTGGGGTGGTGATGGTGGTGGTGGGGGTGATGGTGATGGCAGTGGTGGGTATGGGGGCTGGTAATGTTGGTGGTTATAGTTGTGGTGGGGGGATAATGTTGATAGTAGTGAGGTGGTGGAAGTGGTGGTGGGGTGATGGTTATGGTCATGGTGGGGGTGGGGATGTTGTTGATGGTAATGGTAATGGTGATATTGGTGGTGATGGTGGTGGGATGGTGAGGGTGGTGGGGATAACGGTGGTAGTGATGATTATGTTGCAAGTGATGGTGGTGAGGGCAGTGATGGTGGTGGTAGTGAGGAGGCTGGGGGTGGGGTGGGAATGGGTGTTGTTGTGGTGGAGGCAGTGATGGTGGTGGTGGGGGGGTGGTCTGGGTAGTGGTGATGGTGATGGTGGTGAAGAAGGGTGGGGTGTTGGGGGTTGTTGTGATGGTGATGATAGTGGTGGTGGTGGTGGGGGTGGAGTGGGTGGGGATGCTGGTGATGGTGATGCTGGGGTTGGGGTGGAGGCAATCTGGAGACATTTGAAGTACTTGAGGAAAGAGGTCACAGTGGCCAGGGGAGGTAGTGGCAGTGAAAATGGATGAAAGGGGCCATGGGTCGATGCATTTTGGAGATTACATTGACAGGATTTGCTGATGGGATGAGGAAAAGGGAGGAATCAGGATTTTTGCCTTGAACACCATGTGCTTGAAGAAGCCAGAGCCCCATCTGAGCCTGTTTGGGGCATGAGGTCCATGAGGCGCCCACGTGGGGTGGTCCCCAGGCAGTTGGAAAATCAAAACTGGAGGTCAGGGGAGAAATCGACCTGGGTTTATAATTGGGCGTCATTGTGGTTAATAGGGCTCTTCCCATTCATAGAATGGATGAGTTTGCCTATAGTGAGAATTTCGAGGGGTAAGAAAAGAGCGTCCGGGTGGTGAGGAAGCAGAGGGAGGGGCCAGCAGCTGGCATCTGGGTGCAGCTCCAGAAGGGCAGTGGGGGCTGGTGGAGCAAGCAAGCTGAGGGAGAAGGAGGTGGCGGTGCCAGGCGGGCCACTTGAAGTTCGACTTCAGATGTGGTTGAACGTCATGGCCTAAAGATGATCCCAATTAGGGACTTCTTTCTAGAAGTCACTTCGTTACCACGGTGCTTCCCTGCAGCGTGACTCGTGTGGAGGCAGTGGAGCTCTCAGGGCGTTTCATCTGGAATGTCACTTGTAACTGGGGAGCTGGGTCTCCCACAGATCACCCAGCTGCACCACCTGGCCAGGTCCACAGCGGAGGGAGGAATGCATGGCATAGACAGTGGCAGACAGACCACAGAGAGAAAAGGGACAGTGCTGGGATGAGAACTAGGGCCTTCAGTTAAAGAGAGAGCAGAGAGTCGAGCTGGGCCATGGGAAGGCCACGGGGAGAGGCAGGGGGTGGGCAGGAGGAGGAGCAGCTTGGAGCTTTGAGGCACTTGCTGACCATCTCCCCTATGCCTGGGTGGTTGTCCATGGCTACATGACCCATTGCCCCCAGATCTGGGGTTTCAAACAGCAATCGCCGTTGATTATGTCCCACAGTGTCCCTGGGTCAGGAATTCAGACACGGCACAGCAGGATGGCTTGTGTTTGCTCCATGACAAGGCCTCATCTGGAAGATGTGAAGGCCAGGGACTAGAGTCATCTGAAGTCATCCACCCATGAGCTTGGAGGGGCTGCTGGCTCTCTGCTGGGACTCCACATTTGCTCCCCAAGTGGCCTGGGCTTCCTCACAATGTGGCTGGTCCCATGGGTAGGCATGGGGGAGGAGAGAGAGAGGGAGAGAGAACGAGAGAGAGAGGTATGTGAGCACAGTGCCTGGCACCCACTCTGGGCCAGGTCGGGCCTGGCTGAGTACTGAAAAAGCAGAGATGAGCAAAGCTGGCCCTGCCCTCCACTCAGGCCATGGGGAGTGAGCTCCTCATCGTCTCCACAGGCACTAGGTGCAGGCTGGGTGACTTTTGTAAAGGTCCGCGTGCAAACAGGGACAGCCCATGCCAGGGTCCTCCGTCCCCCAAGGTCTCTGGGGGTGGTGTGTCTCTGCAGGGTCCGAGGGAGGTTGGGGTATGTGTTGCTGGTAGGTGGGAGAGACGGGCTTTCACTCCACCAGCCACTGGCTCCTGGAAAACCGACGTTACTCTCAGGGTGAAATTAGACAATTGAGTCGAGGGGCTCTTTCCTTCTGCAGCAGATGTGTGCCTGAAAAGAACTGTCAGAGAATTCCATTAAAAATCAAAGCCTTTCACCATTTTTCAAAAATTTCTGTAATATTATAGTTTTTAGAATAAAAAACTTGCAGTAACTTTAAGCCCTGATTTTCCTGTGTAAGAGTTGCATGGTCTGGGATGCTGTGCTGGTAAAGTGGACCCTTTGTTTCCATCCCATGCCACAGCTTCTGGGTTTTTCTGTGACACAGCCATGGCATCACGTTTGGGTCAGTGCATCAGTCAAGCTATACCACAGGTGAAACTCCAGGCCTTGTGTATCACGTGGCCCTCACATATAAAGCACAACAGTTAAGCAATCGACTCCCTTGGGATTTGTTGAGTAAATTTGGATTGTTGTATGTTTCACATATTTTGTATATCATAACTCAATGATGGTGACATTTTCTTGGACTCTGGTTCTGGTTTCAAAGCACTGAGTGGGTGTGTAGTGCCCTGTGCCTGATCACCGCAGATCTGCGGGCTTGGTGTGGGGAGGGCCATGGTCAGTCTTAGAAACTAGTTTTAACCACAAACAATCCACGGAATGAGGCGGTCTCTGGTGGTCCCTGACTTCTGAATCCGCAGCTGTCAACAGAGGTTCACAGAGTCCTGTGGTTGGGTAAACATTTTCAGTCGGCCAAGATACAGTGTGTCTAGAGGGAGATGGCTTCAGGGTCCCCGTCTGCGGCATGCCCTCCATGGAAGGCTCATTCTGGCTTTGGTTGATGGCACAAGGGACCTGGCAAGAAGGGAGTGTGCCCGAGGAGTGTGCTGCATGGGGACCTGTGGAGTGAACCCAGAGGAGGTGGGGAAAAGGTAAAAGTAAATATCATGCTGAAATGAAAAAGTAAATATTGAAGCAATCATGGGTAGGACACAAAATGAGACTAGCAATAAAGGAGATACCCAGTGACCCACAAGTGGTCACAAAAGAAGAGACAGAACTGTTTGGTAAGTGGACGCTGCTCTCTCCTTGCCCCTCCCCCTGTGTCCCCGCCCTGCCCAGTGCCCTGTGGCCTGCCTCCTGTGCCCGCCTGGGCTGTGGCACTTCTTCCCCTTCCCGTCCCTGTCTTGGCACCACGGCTCACAGTGGCTGCACCCCGAGTGGCTTCAGTCCCACCGGGCTGCAGGAACACTGAGCTCCCCAGCCCTTCAGCCCTAGGGTGTAGACAGCTTCGAGGGGTTGCCCACTCCACAGGCTCCATCACCCCTGGTTTGTTCCCTTACACTTGCATACGTCTCCCTCCATTAAAGTGCTTATCTAAACCATCTGAGTTGAAATCTGTTTTCTGCCAACACCCTGATGAAACAATAAGAAGGAACTTTCTAATCATGCCAAAGCGAAACAGGCTTCCTGTGAGTTCTTGCCATTAGATGTGATCACGGTGAATTTGGATGATGTGTCAGTTCAGGAAGCAGATGCCAAGATGAAATCAGACATGCAGGAGATTTATGGGGAGATCCTTGTCTATAGAGGAGAAAGGGTTGAGAGAGCCAGTGCAACGCAGCTCTGATATTCATGAAAGTAGAAATCAAAGGACGGAGGATTGGGGAGGGAGAGCTCTGAGAAATCCTAGCCAGCCCAGGGGCAACCTTGGTGCCAAGGTTGCCTACTGGAGGGCTCCCACTCTGGCAGGAGGACCATGCTCAGTCATCAGCTGGGAACAGCCTGGGGAGAGTGAGGTCTTGGTGGAAGTGCCACAGTGGACACGAAGGTGTGGCAGCTTGGGGCTGTCCACCATCTTCTCTTGGAGAGATGTCTGAACTGCATTACTCTGGGGGCACCAATTTTTGGCGATGTCTTGGAGGCCAGGGACCCTGGACAAGTTGACCTCCACACTCTCTACATGTGTTTCTAGGCTCACCTTAGGCCAGGTGTGGGTGGTCCCCATCACTCCCTTCCTGGGCTGGACTTATCCAGATGAACTTCTCCATCATAGTCACTGACTGGTTTGGTCAGGAGCCACCATCAGTGGTGTGAGCACTGGAAGTGAGTCCTCAGAGGAGGTCCCCAAGACGAAGGACAATGGATTCCTGATCTGTCACAGAATGTTTTATGCCACTTGAAAACAAGCCCGATGTCTCGGCGGCCAGGTATTTGCAGTGTATAATTTTGAGAATGCAGCCACAAGTAAGCACCTGGAAAAATATCTGCAAATGTAGATGCTCAGCTGCCGGCTGTTCCATGTTGCAGATGCTGCGGATGATGGAGATGGTCTGAGGATTGGGCTTTGGTTTCCTAGATCTTCTGCCTCAGTGGACCCCAGATTTAAGGCAGGATGCCAGTTTTGCACATTCCATCTCTTGCTTTTAGCCCATCAGTCACTTTGGCAGAACAAGACGATGAAAGCCTCCAGATGCTTATGACAAGAATATATATCCCGGTTTGATGTGTTATACAGTGGGGCTTGTTACATCCCCCAATTTTCTAGATGTCTTTTAATATATGCATTGTATTCAGATAATTGCCTGTTGGGTGCTCTGCTTTGTAATACAGCAGAAAGTCTCAGAATCATAGAAAATAATAGTAGCTCCTGTTTATTGAACATTTAATATGTTTCAGGCAGTACATGAGGTATTCTTATCTTTTCATTCTCTTAACAATTTCATGAGATAGATGTTATTATCCCCGTTTATAGGATCAAAAAACAAGGCTCAGAGCTGGTGAATAATTAGCTCAGCCTCACACGTCTATTAGGTGGGGGATCTGAGATCTAGACCCTTTCCGTGACTTTCCAAACCTGTGCCTTGACCAGGAAATCTGTGAGAAAAAGGCAGAAAGCGCCAGCGACTGGACTTTGCCCAAGGTCATTGCTGCCGTATTGAAGCAGGGGGAAGAGAGGGAGCAGAAGGCACTCCTCTCCCTGCCTTTCCTTGCAGTTCTGGAAACCTGCGTCTTGGCAGACCATAAATACCGTGCCTCCTCATCCTGCTGGACTGGAGACGTGGCCTCTGGGGGAGATGGCTCTTTGTAGGACCCTGCGGTCTCAGCAGCGACTTCCTGTTGGGACTTGCTGAAGTGCCTTGGGTAAACCATCCTTAGTCTCTTCTCTCTTCAAGTTCTCCATTGTCTGCCACATGATACATAGTGTTTTGTTCTTTTAAGGTGGTCTCTGGAGGACAAGCAGGATAAGGAGTCAGAGGTCCTCCAGGAATTTTTCCTAACCACTGCTGGTGGCTGCCCCGGGGTTCGTCAGCTCGCTGGACTGTGCTGTCCTCCTCAACTCTCTTCGCAGGAGAAAGGGGTGTTGACCATCCCTTGGAAGACAGAGCCTCAGAGTCATGTCCTCTTTAGCATTTCTTTAAGGCTCTGGCCAGCAGCTTGTCATGCCAGCACATTAGCTCCAAGAGGAACAGAATCTAGTGCAGGAGCACCACCCACATCAGATGTGCCGGTGCAGGCAGAGCGGGTTTTACTCCACAGACAGGTGGGCGGTGAGAAGCCCCCTCCTTCCCCCCCCACCTCCCCATGCTCCAGCGTGAAGCTGAGAGTGTTCGAGATTTGCGGACGGAGCAGGGCATCGGGATCCCAGGAGGTGCCCTGAAATTGGGTGCTATTTTGTTGTGGAAGTCTCTGACATGCACCCATGCTGTTGAGATTTTTGTCTCTTTCACCATTTCTGTTTAATGGTGTTTCCACGTGGCTGCATTTTTAGTTCATTAAGTTTCTTCTACTGCAGTTCACGTCACTGGAGCTTTTCTTTAAAATAGTTTTCCCTGTTCTTCTGTGCCCCCAGGGGACAGCCCCTTTTAGGTTCCAAATGTAGAGGGATCTTCCTCATGGTGGGAACAGATTCACTCGGTCTCCTCTGCCCTCACCCTTTCTATGGTTTTCTGACAATAAAATCACTTACTTCACAGCACAGATGCACAAGCATGTGCAACGTTCTTTCCTTGATAGCTCGTGTGGTTGATTAAAGATGGCTGACAAGTCTTTCCTGCTCTTTCCAATGAGAGGTGGGGTTTGAGTTCCCTCCCCTTGGATCTGGGCTGGCCTTCGGACCTGCTGGACCAACAGGTGCAGTGGGAGAGCTATGTCGGGAGGCTCCTCCCTGCTGTCTTGGGCTGCCTCACCCTCCTGATGTTTCCTCTTGGGACCTTCGTTCTCTCAACCCAGACCCCACACTAGGCGAAGCTCGAGTCACATGGAAAGGCCACGCAGAGGCGCCCATGTCAGCGGCCCCAGCTGAGTTCCCAGCATCAACAGGCAGCCATGTGAGCAACCGCTGTATGAGCCTGGTCAGGCTGCGTAACAAGGAACCACAGACTGGGTGCCTCAAACAGCAGAAACTTGCTGCCCTCAGTCTTGGAGGCTGGAAATCTGAGCTGGAGGTGACAGGAGAGCTGGTTTCTTCCGAGGGCTGGGAGGAAAAGCTGTGCCAGGCCTCTCTCCCAGCTTCTGGTGGCTTGTTGGCAATCTTTGGCATTCTTTGGCTTCTGTTGCAGTGCTCCAATCTCCGCCCGCATCTTCACACACGTGGTATTTGTCCCGTGTGTGTCTGTCTCCGTGTCTACATTTCCCCTTTTTATAAGGATGCCGGTCACTGGATTAGGAGTTACCCTACTCCAAAATGACCTCATTTTAACTAATTCCATCTGCAACAACCCCATTCCCAAATTAGCTCGTATTCTGAGACACTGGGGGTTAGGACTTTAACATAGGAGTCTGGGGGCAGGGACATGATCCAGCCCATAATAGCCATGTTGGACGTTCAGTCTGGTTGTGCTTCCAGACGACTCCAGCCCCAGCCACCATCTGACAGAAATCTCCTGAGAGACCCCGAGTGAGGACCGTCCAGCTGAACCCAGTCATCTCAGAACCGTGAAATTAATAATAAATAGTTGTTTTTAGCCACTGAGTTTGGGTGGTGTTTACATCGCAGTGGATGACTGCGACTCTGGTTTTCAGTGAACAATTAAGTATTAGGTTGAGGACGCTAAGGTCCCGAGTGGATCAGCCCCTGGACGTTTTTAGGGGTGATGCCTAATGGTGCGCTAACTTTATAACAGTCAAAACAGAGTTCCCGTGAATGGCAAGTTGTCTTACTTAATGTTACTTTTCACAACAGCAGCACCGTCCACTTTGCTGGTGACTCCGGAAGCTTCTTGCTTTTATCCTCTGTCAGATCACCAGACCTGGGCTGTGCGTGATATCTGGCTGACCCTGCAGTCAAGGAGCACAGGTATTGACAGTAGACTGCGTATTATCAAGGCTGGCTTTTAGGACTCAAGTAGATTTTATATATATATATATATATATATATACACACACACATACACACATATATAGGTAAGTACATTTTAAGCGTAATTTAGGTACAATTTATACATTTTGCATTATTCAAATGAGAGGCAGTTGGTCTCCAAGACAGGCCTCTTGCTATGAAAATATGTCAGAGAAAGTGACAGAGCCACTTGAAATAATGATCAGGCAGATATTTTTGATTCAGAGAAATATGGTTTACACAGCTTCTCTCAAAGTAAACACAGTGGGATAGGCCCACCTTTGCCTACCCTCCGAGGTGTCAGGAGGCACTCAGCAGTTATTTAGAGGTGGGGGCATTTGACAGAACACTGGGGTCCTCTCAAGAGAAGAGAGTGGGAAGTCACTCTGGAAAATTTCTGTTTAGATGGTACCTGCTCCAGAACCTCTGATCTCTAGCACTCTGTAGTGCCAGGGTCTCTTGTCACCCTGGCACGAGTGGTCCAGAGGTGACACCAACCGCCTGCCCCAAACCCTCCACGTCTGGCTGACAACTCACTGGAGTTCTGTATTACACTTAAACGCAGCTCATCTCAGGGAGTTACAAAGTGGTTTTCATTGCAGATTATTATTATTATTTTTTTTCAGAATATGCTTCCAAAAGCTGCCTGCTTATGAAGGAAGAAATCCTGTTTTCCCTGGAGCCTGGCTGGCCTCTGAGCGCTGTCACCACCATGACTCTGCCAAGACAACTCACCTCTGTGTTCGTGCCCCCACCATCTGGATCCTCTTTGCACTGCTCGAGGGTCCGCCCTTCCTCCTGCCCCGTGGGCCTGCAGCAGAGGGTGCGGCATCTCTGGGGTGGAAATAGCTGGGGCTAAGGTCTGGGTGTGGCCGGTCTGCCCTCTGTGGCGCCTTGGCTCCATGCTCTCTCTCAGAGCAAAGCGCCCTTCCTCCACTGCCATCACTTCCCAGTGTCACTGTCTGCCACGCCCGACATCTGCCCTGAGCATTGCCGCGTCTGAATTTTTGCTGGTGAGTTTCTCTGAGGGGTGTGAGCAGTGGGGTGGCTGGGAAGAGAGGTGGCGAGACCTTGGTAACCCCACATAGGGGCCCAATCTCCCCAGAATAAAAGCCCTAACTCAGATGCAGAGTTGCTGGAAGAGTCAAGCCCAAGTGTCACAGGACAGCTCGGGGAGGGATGCCCGGGAGAGGAGGAATCCGGTTTTCTCTGGGTGCAGGCCTCCTGACTGCGTGACTGCCCCAGAATGAGGGTGCAGAGGCTTGAAGCCAGGGCCCCTCAAGGCCCCTCCTCACTCTGGTGCTCTGAGCTTCCCTGTGTACTTTCTCTGACAAAACACTTGTGGCTGCCCTGACTCCTTTAGTGAGGTCCAGATGGAGAGAGCTCCCAGAGCCCTGCTTGTCGGAACAGGGCCCCTTGTGCACAGGGCTGAGCCCCACATCCAAACTCATCAGCTCTGCCGCTGCAAACGGAGACCAGCCTTATGTCTCCTCACCCTGGTTCAGGGCTCCTTTCACCCATGGGCGAATCATCGGCCAGAACCGAACATACGGAACAGACGGAGGAAGGGCCGCAAGTCTGCCATTTTCCTGGGGTGGAAGCTTTGGAGGGAAGGATTGAAAGCGATACAGAATGAGCTTGTGTTTGCAGAGTGGCTTCCAAGGATGCTGTCCTGTGCACAGAGCCCCAGAGGAGTGAAGTGTGGAGTTCCTCGGCCCTCACCAGGAAGCACACGCCCGCTGGAGGTGGGACCAGTTAGGGTCCAAGGCAAAAGGCAGCACCTATGAAGGGGATGAGATGGCTGGTGGGATTGGGGGGCCAGGTGTGCAAATCAGGAAGGCCGGCAGAGATCAGTCTCAGCCCTAGTCTGTCCCTGAAACAGAAACTCTTGTGTTGTCCTTGGAGGTCCCGTGGCGGGGTGGGCCCCTGGGATGTGAGATCCTGTTTCACCAGCGCCTCCCTCAGCAGTGCAGCCAAGATGGGGTTAGGGAAGGAACTATGCTTGATGGAATTCCATTCCTGCTGTACGCCATGAGTGTTTCAAACACAACATGGTGACCAAAAATTGTTCCCTTGTGGGTGGCATCAGAATCCCTGTAGGGGAGAATGTTCCTTGTTGAGGAAGTGGTAGGGTAAGGCTGAAACCACCTCGGTCCCTGTGATATATCATAAGAAACATACACCAATATTTGCTCCTCATTTCTGGCACAGAGCTCCTAAAACCCTTGGAATTTCCTGTGATAAGAGCAATAAAGATGTCTTTCGTCATGTTAATGAGGTGACTTTTGGGAAACACTTGGGGGAGGATGGGGGCTGGCTGCCAGGAGAACCAACCTTGATTAGGGGGTTGGACTTCCAGACCTCCGGGGAGCGGAAAGAGGCAGGAGGTTGCATCAGTCACCCACGACCAATGATTCAATCCATCCTGCCTGTGTAATGAAGCCTCCATATAAACCCACAAAAGGATAGGGTTTGCAGAGCTTCCAGGTTGGTGAACCTTTGGAGATTCCGAGAGAGTAGTGCTCCTGAAGAGGGCATGGAAGCTTCTAGCCCTTTCCCCAAACCTTGTCCTGTGTGTCTCTTCCATCTAGCTGTTCCTAAGTGAAATCCTGTTATAAGAAACTGGTGATCCATTAAGGAAAATGTCTCCTAGAGTTCTGTGAGCCACTCTACAAATTAATTGAATCCAAGGAGGGGGTCGTGGGAACCTCCGATCTATAGCCAGTTAGTGAGAAGCTCACATGACAATGTGGACTTGTGATTGGCATCTAAAGTGGGGGCAGTCTTGTGTTACTGAGCCCTTAACCTGTGGTGTCTGACACTATCTCCTGGTTGATGGTGTCAGAGTTGAGTTGAATTCTAGGACACCCCGCTGGAATCAGAGAATTGGTTGGATGTGTTGGAAATAACCCACACATTGGAACTGGGCACAGGATATTAGTCCCTCCCATCAGGGGCTCCGGGGGCTGCTGGTCTAAGGCTTCTGAACAAAGGAAAGGAGTCTGGGAAGGAAGAGTGTGGAGGGGCCAGGGAGATCATGGAAGGCTCCATGTTAACCTCAGGAACCTGTGCTTAAGCCTGAAAATTTTTCAGAGGTGTTTAAAAGTGCTTCCAAGGAATATAGGAATGGTCCATAAGCACATAAAGAGATGCCCCCAAATTAAGCCCTTTTAAGAGATTAGGAAAAGGTGTTCATCAACCACAGACATTGTGAGTCAGCATGCTGTGCTCTAGTGACACGTGTCCCTTCTCCTTGGAATCCTCTCATCTTGTGGGCCTTTCATTCTTTTGAGTGTTTCCTTCTGGGATTCTCTGTCGTTAGATTAGTAAACATGTCATTAATGCTCAGCCAAATCAAACAGAAGCAAAACACAAATGATGTTGCAGGATGGAACAAGGAGCGATGGTCTCTCGGGAGCAGTGGTCTCTCAGGAACCATGGTCTCTCAGGGGCGGTGGTCTCTCGGGAGCCGTGGTCTGTCAGGAGCAGTGGTCTGTCAGGAGCCGTGGTCTCTCAGGGCCGGTGGTCTCTCAGGGGCGGTGGTCTCTCGGGAGCTGTGGTCTCTGGAAGCAGGTCCTCGGACGGTTTGCTAGATGAGGCTTCCTCCTTGAGTGGCGGCGTGTTCTGTTCCCCTGGGCCAGGCCTCCGCAGCCTCTCCTGCCCCAGCTGCTCTAGTTCTGTGACCACTGAGGATGCATTGTCTCCTCCTGGACGGAAGTTTTCTGCTCTGATGTTTTGCACATCCTTGGGCAAGGTCAGCCTCTAAACAGGAGCATGGGCATGGGGGAGACCCTCAGCAAAGACCACCCACCTTTCTCCTGGGGGTTGAGGGGGAGCTGAGGCTCCGTGTTGTTATGGTGATAGTTGTGTTATGAAGCAAATAATGCAGCTGGAGAAACTCCATGGCGGGATGAGGTCCAGTGCCCCAGCATCCAGCGGTCACTCTGCCTGACCAGCCAGGAGCCTGGGAGGAAGTTCTTACTGAAATCCAGCTCATGGGAAGCACGTGCTGGCACCAAGTGTGAAGGAACTCTCCACATTCGTTGTGACTTTATCTAAAGTCGTATACGTGGTGGGCTGGTCTGACGCCAGCCTCAGCCTTGTGAGAAATCTAGGAAGGCAATAACCCTCGTTCACCAGGAGGTGGCTCTGCTGTGCATGCTTGGTGCCAATGGCACAGCACACGTGTGGGCCATTTTGTATTTTGAATCAAGTGTCACCAACACACAACAATTCCCTAGAGCATAGAATAAAAGCCTCCAGTGTGCCCTGGGGAGAACACTGAGTTGGCCATGGCTCAGCTTGGGAGGAGCGATGGGAGACCCGGGAGGAAGCAACTGCACGTGTGGCCCAGGCCTGGTCCGTGGAGGACATTCAAGGCACTCCAGATGGGGGAGCTGGCTCCCGGTCAGGAGAAATCCAGCCTTCTGCCAGCTGTGAGCATCCTAGGGTGTTGTCTGCATGTGGGGTGGCCTGGGAGGTGGGTCCGGAGGGTGTTTGTTAGTTGATTTAACATTCTTTGAGCACCCCCTGTGCTGACACATATCAAGTGCTGTCACTGCTGTGGTGGGCTCTCATCCCTGCCCACGAAGCGCTCAGGGTCTGGGCACAGAGGTAGGAGTGGCTCAAGATAGACACTCGAAAGGGCACTTCAGAGCAGGAGGACAGGTGCTGGGGTAGAGGCAAACCACGGCTGCAACAGGCACAGAAGATGCCACCCAATGCAGCCTAGGGCATCAGTGAAGGCCGCCTGGAGGAAGGGAGGTCTAAACAGCCCCAAATATAAATGGGAGTTATCAGGAAAGGATGGGACAAGAGCGTTCCCACGTAGGGAGCAGCAGAGCCTCCTCTCCAGAGGGGAGTGAGAGGAGAATGCATCTGAGCTCTGAGGGTGGTCAAGTAGTAAGAAATGATGCTTTCGTTGCTGGTTGACCACTCCCAAGGTATGGAGAACTGTGTGTGTGGTACATGGGCTATGTACGGAGTTACTATTTCGGAGAAAAAGCTATCCACTTGTAATCATGTTTACATTTTGTCTTTGAATTTCGGGAAATTCATGTTTCTCTCCATTCTGCTGGTTAATTATGCTGGAAGATGGCAGTGGGAGGCGACGGCTCTTGGCCATTGCATTTCTTGAGAGAAGCTGTGGGAGTGAAAGCGAAGGATCAGCAGATCAGGGGTCACCCTGTGAGTGCAGGTTTCCTGGATTTAAGGCACTCTCTGGGCCTCTGCCTATGCGACCTCTCTGATCTTACCTTGTCAAAGGAGATGAAGCGCGGTCTGAGGCTGGCACTCTGCCTCTTCACCTGTCAGGACTGAGGAGCAGCTGGTGCCTGGCTGACATGGGTGAGCCTGAAGCATGAGCACCGTGCAGGCTCCCTATGAAGAGGCTTAACTGTGTGTTTTCATTTTTACTGATTAAATACCTTGGTTACAGCTGACTGTGTACATTCCCTGGGTTCCTACAGTCATCCTATCCACCCTGGCACACACAAACACTCATGCACATGTGTCACTTCAGCAAAAGGTCTGGTTTGCTTTAAATGCCCAAGTATCTACAAAGAAATCCCAAGAGTGTGGGAAAGTCACATCTGTGCCTAAATCCATCATGAAGGGAAAGGAGAGCTATTTGCAGAGGTAGTCTTTCCTTCTCGGAAGGCAGTAAGGCCAGAAGCTGGGGTGCGGTCGGGAGTGGCGGGGAGTGGCTGTCTCGGGACAGTGGTTCTCAGACTCCGTGCCCATTGGAACCACCCTGAAGCTTGAAAAGTGCTGCTACCCAGGCCACACCCCAAACTAGTAAAATCGCACTCTTCCGAGGGTGGGGCCCAGGCCTTTTCAAGTCCTCCGGGTGAGTCTGGTATCCCGTCAGCACAGAGAACTAGTGTCTTAGGAGGAGCAAAGTGGCAGAAGTGCGGCGGGCCTTCGAGCCCCACTGGCCCCGTGGCCTGGCACTGCGACTGTCCTCCATGACAACCCCATGACTTTCTGGTGTGTGGGCTCCAGGTAGGTGTTTCCCTCTGATGTGGGCAGTTGCTGCCATGGCTCATGTCCCACCTATTGCTGCTCAGAATGTCTGCATTTTCCCTGAAAGTCGTCTGACCTTCTCCTGCTGGGTCTAAACCCCTCAGGAGAGCACTTTCCTGCTCCTGTCACTGCACACAAACACAGGTTCTTCTACTTGCTGCACAGGAGGTCCGATAAAGGAAAACCCTGAAACACCAGGCTTGTGGCAAGGAAAGGGGTTTGCTATCGAACAGCAGCCAGATGAGGAGGTGGGAGTTAGAACTCGGATTCACATCTTTGAAGGGAGAAAGGTAGGGGTTTTTATCTGGGGTTTTAGGTAGGGGAGCATGTGGCCGTGTTGTTGGTGCCTTCCCACCAGCCAGTATTTGGCCTTGACGACTGAATTTCTTTTCCCTTGACTGTCTGGACTTTTCTGGTTAGTTCTCATCTTCAGCCCGCGTTTGGCCTCATGAGGCTGAATCTTGACGTCTGGACCTGACTCCCTGGGAAAGAAGCTCAGTCATATACTAGGGAGGGACGGAAGGACCTGGTTAGTTTTTTTTTTTTTTTTTAAAGATTTTATTTTTTCCTTTTTCTCCCCAAAGCCCCCCGGTACATAGTTGTGTATTCTTCGTTGTGGGTTCCTCTAGTTGTGGCATGTGGGACGCTGCCTCAGCGTGGTCTGACGAGCAGTGCCATGTCCGCGCCCAGGATTCGAACCGACGAAACACTGGGCCGCCTGCAGCAGAGCGCGCGAACTTAACCACTCGGCCACGGGGCCAGCCCCCAGGACCTGGTTAGTTTTGAACAACAGTTGATTATGCTGAGGATGCACAGCTGCAGTTAGCAAAGCTCATCTCAGAGTTTTTCTCTTCTTCTAGCCCGGGGGAGATTGTTTAACTTCTTCATGCTCAGGTTCACTCCCAGAGCCTCCTTTTCTGTGCTAGGATTACAGAACTGGGCCAGGTTACTGCACCTAGACAAACGCTGAGTTGACATACCAGAGAGACCAGCTTTTGGTGGGAGACACAAGAAAATGTATTTGTTCTTCATCAAGTCACTTTCAGCTAGGCACGAGGCTTTGGTTAAAGCCAAGACTCAGGAGAGGAGACGCCGGCCAGCTTGCACCACGTCCTGCTGTGCTCCAAGCTCTTACAGGGAAAGTTAGTTCTGCTTCTGACTTGGAGCATCTTTGTCTGGGCCACGTCAGCTCTGGCTCATGGAGGAAATACGGACACAAGGAGAGTTAATAAGGGGGGGAGGTGGGGACCCCTTCCACCTGCCGACCTGCTGGGGCTCACCTGAGGTTGGGAGTGAGGGGCTCTCTTGGCTCAGGTCTCGGTCTTGTGCTCATCTGAAATCCTAGCCGAGCTGGGATTGTACAGACAGGGAAATGGGCTGTGGCACCGCCTTCATTTTCCTCTTGAGCCGAGAAACACTCCAGAAGTGGGCTTGGGGGCTGGATCAGCACCACACCTGCTTCTTGCTTGCTTTGTGTGTGTGTCCTGGACAGCCCGGATGTCACATTCTCTGTGCTAGGTTGACGTCTGCCAGCCTCATGGTACGAAGACCCTAGAAGACCGCAGTGCGGACAGGGCAGCTAGTTCACATGCACATTGATTTCTGTCTCCTCTCCCTGGTACTGCCCCTCCCAGTGCCAGTGGAAGGCCAGGTTCTGTGCCCACCTACAGCAGGGGAGTTCACGTGGGGCTTGAAGACCACCTCCTTCCGGGCCTGAGTTCCTGGCAGGGCTTCTGCCAGGGGGGAG
Organism: Equus quagga; assembly: GCF_021613505.1. Lineage (NCBI taxonomy): Eukaryota > Metazoa > Chordata > Mammalia > Perissodactyla > Equidae > Equus > Equus quagga. The sequence goes on from NC_060278.1 coordinate 64,592,934, forward strand.
ACAGGTAGAGGTAGCAGTGGCCAGAAGAAAGGGAATTATTACCTCTACCTGTCTGAGGATGGAGCTTGGGGGTGCTAAAGGCAGGTCTTGTAACAATCAAGGGTCTCAGAAGGGGAGGGGCTTATTCCCGGCTTTGGCTTGCCAAAGGCAGGCGGCTCCATCCCTGTCTACCACAGTAATCAGGGCAGCACTGGGGTGAGGCAAGAGGCACAGAACATTTAAGGAGGCGCCTACTCTCTGGGTCATGCAAATGCCAGCCCTGCACTTGCACTGCCTGGAGAGGGGGGGCCTCCTTAGCTTTTGTACCCTAGGCACTTTCTTGCCTCAGCCTAGTCCTGACCCAGACAGTAATTATGAATCTCACCCTTATCACTCAAAACTCTCCCAATTGGGAAGACAAATTTTATGGGCACCCTACTCAGAGAGGAATGGTGGCTCTGGTGTTCCTGGAGAGGATAATCCTAGGCATCTGTGTGCCAGGACTGGGAAAGATGGCCGTGTTCTAAGCTGAGACAAGAGGTACATGTGTTCAAGCATCCTTGGGAGTGCGGGTGATGAGGAGGACGTCCGGCTGTGCTGGGCTGAAGGTCAGAGGTCTTTCACGTTTCCTGGGCCGCAGCGTGCGCCTCTAGGCTCTGCTGTGATCCCGGGGTGGTGGGCGAGCCCAGTACCAATGGAGGGGGCTTTGTTGCCAGCTGAGTGAGATGGAGGATTGGAGTCAGACTTACAAATATCCAAGAAAATAAAGACTATGCATTGGCTTGTATCTGAATCTGAATAGAAATACCTAGAAGGACAGACAGGAAACAGGTTACCCTGATGGCCTCTAAGGAAGGCAACCAGGTGGTTGGGGAGCTGAAGGGAGACTTAATTTGCACTATGTACCTTTTTGAATGTTCTACCATCGAAAGGCATCACCTACGAAAAGATAAAGGAAATTCAACTTAAAAAGAAAAGTTAAAAATATGGCTTTTTTTCACATCCACGTTTATGGGCCTAAGACGCAAACCAGTCCTATAAAGGCTGGTCCCTTCAGATGCCTCGCACGCTGCCGAGAGGGGCCGCCAGACACACTGGGAGCTCCTGCTTCCTGCTTCGTATTTGCAGACACGACACCATGCCTCAAACACAGCAAGCAGTATTCAGTCAATAGTTTAGGATGTGCTTAAATTCTATATTTAAGCTTAGATTGGGAGCTCCAATCTACGATGAGGCAACTTTTTGTTTGTTTGAAAGAAATAACATTTAAAAAGGCAAATCATGCTACCTTTGTGGAGTCTGTGCATAAAATCTGAGTGTCTCTGCTCCTCGGTGCAGAATTCCTTAGGAGAGGGGTTGTACCTGTGGAAATCAACAAGGTGGAAACGCCTTGTTGAAAGATTCTCTCGACATCCATTCCCCAGCCCTCCGTCTGCCAGGTGCTGCCCTAGGCAGAAGGGATGCAGCGGTGAGCGAACTCAGAGGCCCTCCCCTTGAGAGCTCATGTTAGCGTGAGGCAGGGAGCAGCGGCAGACAGTAAAGACGTAAATATATTCCATGCCTTCCAAGGATTAGGGCCGGGGAGAAAGGACCGGCAGCTGGGGAAGGGTGGAGGTTCGCAGGTTTGGGCGATTACTCTTTCACATCAGGTGGTCAGAAAAGGCCTCCCGGAGGAGGAGATATTTGAGCAGGGATCTGAAGGAAGTGTTTGAGCCCGCCATGTAAATATCCGGAGAGAGCATTCCAGGCGGAGGGAACACCCTGGGCAACGTGGTGGGATTGGTGTAGGGGACAGGGACAGGGACGGGGATGGGGATCAGATGGAACAGTCAATGGGGTCAAATTACCTTCTAAGAACCATGGCTTTTCCTCAGAAGGACAGATAGCACTATTGCAAGGCTCTGAGCTAGGGAGGTTTAAGAGGAGCGTCCAGGCTGCTGGGAGGAGTCTAGGCTTCTTGGAGGCGACCGGTTTTGGGGCATTGCAGGAACCCAGGCAGATGAGGATGGGGCTGGGGCCGGGTGGTCACCATGGGTGTGGTGGGAGGTGCTCAGACATCAAGAAAGAGTGGACTGGGATAGTGCCAAGCTGCAGCAGTGATGGAGTTACTGTCAAGTGAGGTGGGGAGAGATGAGGGGAGACCAGGCCAGCGAGATGGGGAGGAGTGAGGAGTGAGTCTGAGCTGCTCAGGGCACCTATGTGAGGTTGCTGAGCAAGCAGGTAGATGCTTGTGCAGAGCTTGGGGGAGACGTGGACGGAAGTACAATTTGGGAGTTGTTTCTTACAGATGGCACTTGAAGCCATGGGCTGGAGAGCTCTCCAGGGGTGGGAAAGTGGACAGAAGAGGCCTGTGAATGGAGCCTGGGGCCCCCCAATGCTGATCCTCAGACGAGACACTGGGAGTACAGGAGGGCCACCGTGCCCAGGCTCCTAGAGGTCAGATACCAGCCAGACAATGCACGTGTTCCCACCCCTCAGCTTTTCCACCTTTGGATTGTTCTGAACTGAAGGGAAATGAGAGCAAGTCTCATGACGGGCTTGTTACGGAGCCATGTGAATCTTCTGGCCAGGACGCAGAACTGTGTCACTCTTCACCATTTCCTAGGAAAAAGAGTAGTTTTCCTAGGACAAGGGGCATTTCCATTACTTTTCAGTTTCTTTTTCTTCTGAAAGTCAGGTCATTTGTTTGTGGTTTGGAAAGCGCCCGTGTTTCCAACACGCTCAGTCATGGAGCCCCAAACTGTCATGGCCCTGGTCCCAGAGACGTAATTGGACATTAAAAACCAGCAGGGGTGCACTTCTGGGTGGGAAGTGCACTGTGCTGCCGCCAGTGCAGCAGCTCTGCCAGGGGGCCAGCGGGGGGCCAGCTGGGAGGAGGCCCCTGGGAAGCCATGGGCAAAAGGAGCTTCTAATGTCTGCCTCAAGCACAGTGTTGGGTGTCCATGGATAGACGCTTAGGCACACTGCCCAGGCTGCTTTCCTCCCGGGCCACCAGTGTGTTCCTCCTACCCCACACTCCCTGCACATTGGCCAGAGAACATTCTCTTACTAGCTTTTTTTTTTGTGCAAATCACAGCTCACTCTGTGGGTTGGGAACAAGTTCTAGGGGAGAAATTAGATCTCAGGATCACGCTGAGATGTCATAAAAGCTCATGACAAGCATTTCCCTCACATACTTCCGAAGGCAGGAGGTCAAGTAGCTGGGTTAACACAGTAGTGTGTTTCCAGAGAGGTCCAGATTATTTGGCTGGGCTGTGTCTTACTTTCGAAATGTGAGCACTTGCTCCCCGGAGTCGGGAACAGATGGTCTCCTCAGCTAAACATAGTGTGCAGCAGGGCTTAGCAAGCTGCACTCTTTCCTGCCAAGGGCTTTCTGGAAGAGAGTGACCTGGTCACATAAGGCCACGTGTCATTGGCTGTCCATCCCCAGCCCACACTGCATTCCTTCTCATACGGGGTGAGAGAAATGGAAGTGGGTCTTCTCTTCCTCCTTCCCTTCCCACCTGCTCTAAGTTCCTGGCAGCCCTCGCCTGGGCCCAGGTCAGCGCCAGGGCATGGACAGCGCCTGACTGCTCTCAGTCTGTGGAGACAGAAGCAACCTAGAAACAAAGAACCTTCTGCACGGGAGTTAGCAGTTCTTCTTGGATGGAGGTCCATGTCTGCTCATTCCAGGGTCTCCACTGAGATGAGGCCTAGAATAAATGAAAGCCACTCAATTTCAAAAACAGAAATTGGAAGAAGTGAGATAATCTGTGGCCGCCCCTGGCTCAGGGCCCAGCATGCGGTAAGTACGTGCCCCGAAACATCAGCTCGCCTTCTTGTCAGTTACCAACCATGTCGTGAAAAATAAAACCAATCCTCCCAAAGCTGAAAATGGAGCCTGCTCAGGGTCCTGTACTTTCTAACAGCGATAATCCACAACTGAGTTATCAATGTATTTGATAATTGTGTTATCAAGGAAACATACTTTTGAATTACTAAGGCAATTCTAAGAAAATTTTTACAAGGAGTTTTTGGTTAACTAGCATTACACATGTTGTGGCCTCCTGGATTATGGTGGATGGAGTATATCTCTGTTCCCTAAAAGCGGCATACCCTCCCACTCCTTCACTCTGTGTAAATCTAGAACAGAGTCAGCTAACTCTATCTCAAAGAGCTGGGAGTAAATATTTTCAGCCTTGCAGGCCAGATGGTCTTGTCACTACTACTCAGGCATGCTGTCGTGGAGCGCCCATGGACGCACATCAGGGAGAGGGCACGACTGTGTTCCAAAAAGAGGCTTCCAGGGGCCAGCCCATGGCCGAGTGGTTAAAGCTCTGTGTGCTCTGCTTTGGCAGCCTGGGATTTGCGGGTTTGGATCCTGGGGAGGGGACCTACTCCTCTTGTCGGCCGTGCTATGGCAGCAACCCACATACAAAGCAGAGGAGGACTGGCACAGATGTCAGCTCAGGGACAATCTTCCTCACAAAAACAAAAGCATAAAACAAAAAAGAGGCTTCCAGGGTGGACCCTGGTTTGCTGACTCCTGCTTTTAGGGAGGTGCTATCCAGCAGAAATATGAGCCACATATGTGATACCCTTTTTAGTAGCCACATTTAAGAAAAGGCAAAAAGAAAGAGGTAAAATTAATTTTAATAATATATTTTATTTAACCCAACACATCTCAAGTATTACCATTTCAACACATAGTCAATAAAAATGAGCCATTTTACATTCTTTTTCCACACGGTCTTCAACATCCGGTGTGTGTTCCACACGGACAGCACATGGCACCTTGTAAGAGCTTCGTGGATAGAACACGTGTCCGGCAGCCCCGTCCTGGACAGCGTAGCTCTAGAGAGCGTATTTCACAAACCGTGTGAAGGTCGTCCCTGCTGGCTGGGTCAGTCTCCAATCAGCTCTCTGTTCCTTTCCTCTTTTGGAAACACATTGCTCAGGTCTTCTCCACGTGAAGGGCCAGAGAGTATGATGGGTAGCGTTGCATGTGTGTGTGTGTGTGCATGTATGTATGTGGGTGCATGCGTGCATTTATGTGTGTGTGTGTATATATGTGTGTGAGTGTGTGCATGCCTGTGTGTGACTGTATTTAGCAGCCTCATCCTCTGTGGGAGGCAAGATTATGAGGATGCAATCCCTGTGCCCAGGGAGCCACCAGGGCCCAGGAAGTATAGTCGGAGGCACGGTGCCCGCAGGCAGAGGCGGCCACAGTGTGGCCCACAGAAGTGAGGGAGCTCGGAAGGATGGCGGGTTTTCATCATGCAGTGCGGAAAGGCTGGCAGCCATCTCAGGGCAAGGGCAAGGCACTGACGCCTCTGTGAAGGCCAGAAGCTTCTGGATGCAGCCAGGGAGGCGTGAGGACTCTGTCTGGGACCCAGTGGGAGGTTTGAGAAGGGGAGCGAGGCTTCGCTGGAGGAGTTCCGTGGAAAAGCAGATCGGGCAGCAGCCGCTGGAAGAAAGCGAGGCTGGAGCTGGGACACCTCCCGAGAGGCTCCTGCCTGTAGTAGGTGCAGAGACGACGGGGACGGGGACAGTGTGGGTCAAATGGGCATGGCGCTGTGGCCAGTGGGCTGCGGAGAAGCAGGCAGAGAGGCTGGGAGAGACAGGTGCCTGGGGAACTGTAGTGGTTTTTCCTGGAAGCTGGGCAGTTCTGAGGAAAGGGGGTGGGTGTGGGTTTGGTCCCGTGGAGAGACCGGTCTGCACAGATGTCTGGCTTCCCCTGATGTGCACCCCATTCTTAGCCGGAGAAGGGACGAAGGGAGCAGGGAGTCATCAGCAAAGGAGTGAGGGTGGAAGCTGGGGTGGGAGGAAACTTCATAAGCAGCTCCTTTTCTTCAATGATATGGCTTCAATTTAATTTAAAGGTCACGTCAGCATCCTATTAATGAATGGAGATTAATTCCTGTCTCTTTACTTAACATCCTGACCCTTGTTATCAGGCATTTCCTCTGACATTTTCTAACATCAGGCGAATTTCTAAACTTTCTTGGGTACTCAGGAGGACTTCAAAGGCTTTTCAAGATACGGAAGTACTGAATATCCCCTTTCCTCATCCTGCAGCATGATTTAAATAGAATTGTGTCAACACATTGCATGGTGTTTTGTTTGAAGTCTGTGATGGAGACAATTTCATTCAATCTGTTGTGCTTTAGAAATGCTATAGGTCGGTCCTAGAGCACAGAAGTCATTTGGGACGTTTCCAGGCCTGCGGCTGCCAGCGAGAGGTCTTGTGATGGCCGGGAGGCCCCAGCTTTGCTGGTCTTTTCTGAATGTGTCAAATGGGGGTGAGATGTGGACCCTGTCCCTGGATTGGCACCTCTGTTCCACAGAGACAGAGGGTTGAGGCTGGTCCTTCAAGGCGGGGGTGGGAAGAGGACCTGCGAGAGGATTTTTCCTCCCTGTCCCTTAAAACAGCGAAGCATCCAGTTTTGGGTTCTATGTAAAGTGTAGTTTTGGGGAAAACAACTGACCCACAGCGTGAGATCTGATTCTTTTTTTCTTCCTAGGGAGGACACGTGATGTGGGTGGACATTATCCCAGGTGGTTGAGCCCTGCTTGACTCTCTGTTTCACCAGCCACGTCACCTGCAGGGGAGGCCACAGGTGGAGATGGCAGAGCCTCTGAAATGCTCCCCTGAATTGTTGGGTCACTGCACGGAGGACAGTGCCTGGAAGAACCATCCGGATGCGCGGCGGCCTCTGAGGGAGCAGGAGATCCACGTTCTCTGTGTTAAGTTCCTGGTATCTTGGGCTTCTTGGTTTCTGCAGCATGGCTTCCCCTAGTCCTGCCATTAACTCTGTTAAAAATGGCTTTGCCTGGCCAAAGTCCTTTCCAGCTCCATGAGCCCGGGGCATTCTAAATTTCTTTTCCACGTAGAGAGTTTTTATTATTCTTTGGCTACAAATTGAGAGGCATCTCCATGCTGTGCAAGCAACAGAATGGTACTGATGAGAGGGAGCAGAACCAAGGAAATGGAGGGACTTGCAAGGCCTGGTGGGTCAGTGCTAGCTGAAGGCAACCGAGTGTGAGGGTGGCTAGAGGGTCTTTGAGGGAGGAGCCTGCGGAGGTCTGGGCCTTACAGGGAAGCCTGGAGGCAGGTGGCAGGGGTCCGAGCACGAAGACCAGTACGCAGCAGCTCTGTGCTAGGATCCAGAAGAACGTCTCCCGGAGGGGCAGGTGTGTTCTATACATCAGAGATCCAGGGTTCCAGGCCTGGCTGCTGCTTCTCTCTCAGGACAAGAGAATGAGGGTAAAGACTAAAAGGCATCGTGGTGTTTCCAGTGGGCTAGATGCTTTACATGTGTTCTCTCCACTTGTTACCACCTCCCTGCCAAGTAGGGAGATGATCTCTATTTCGCTTACTAGAGAAATGCAGCTTCGAGAGGTTAAATGTTTAATGCGAGTCTGATGCCAAGACCTCTACCCTTTCCTCCACACCAAGCTGCTTGGCCAAGGAGAGACTCCTGAACAAGGCTGGAGGTGGAGCTATGCTGTCAACAAGGTGGATTTGAGGGAGCATCAGCGTGGTGTCCTGCCCAGGGGTCTTAAACTCTGGCACACTAGACCAGAAGACTTTTCCCTCCTGGGATTGTCTGGCCGGGGACTTTGGGGATGGGTCTGATACTGGGGCTGCCTTCTTCTTTATCAGTCTCCTACTGACCAGTGGCTTCAGTGCAGCAATGGGGGGAGCAGGCCCAGTTCACTTGTCTTCTGATCTCAGTGAAACTTCTCCTTTGCAGCAAGGGTGTAAACTACATTGATGAGTTCCAGTTGTGAGCAGTGCTGGGCTCACCAGACACCCTCTGGTGCCTCCACCCATCCTGGACTCCCTGTCTTCAGTTGCTCTAGAAGCAGCGCCTGCAGGGCACAGCTCCTCTTCAGAGGGCTGCTTCCAGGGTCCTGGCGCTGCTCTGCCTGCCAGCACAGAGCTGGAGGCTGAGCACTTCCCTTGCTTCCAGGCCGCCTATAGCCCCCAGGAAAAGCCTGACTGTGGGAATAGGACAGGCCACCTGTGCCTGGAGTCCTCACTCTGAGCTGGACTCACACCCTAGGGCGCCTCCGGGAGTGGCTTATGGCGGGGTCTGGGTGACTTCCCCTGAGTCTCTCCAGTGTTTGACTCCTCCTCCTTCCCTGTCCCATTTCTCCTCTCCTTTGCTTGTTCCCCCTGGGAGCCCTTCCTTTAATAATCATTGCCCACTGATCTTCGTCTCAGGGGCATCTTCTGGGGAACTGATGTAAGCCACACACCTCTTAAAACCATACCATGGTTTTTGACATAAAACCTGTTGTTCTGATGGAAGGATGAGATGTGTGTGGGTCCAAGGGGAGGGAGGCTAATAATTTGTATCCTTTTAACTTGAGATTCTTTAAATGTTTGACATTCATTTCATGGGAGTGGGGTGGGAAGAAATGACTCTCTTACTAATAAAAGCTGCAGCCAGAATCAGATTCACTGGAGCGGAGTCAACATTCTGAAATATCCAGCAGGGCATTCCCCTTTTTCTGTACTTCCTGTTCTCTCTTCAGTTGTCTTCAGAATTTTCTAAGCAAAATAGCCTCTCAGGAGGCTGTTTAAGGGATCAAATATAGTTGCGAAAATGAATCACTATTTTCTGATACACAGCATTGGCCACGCTTTATCTGCTGTCAGAAATTCTGAGATGATGACAGCTGCTTTCTCCAGTGACTGCGGCTCTAAAGAGAAAGATCTGGGAGAGAAATAAAATTTCTTCATATAATGATCAGGCATAACAATCTCCCAATGGCCTCATTTTAAATACATTTGAGAAAAGTACAATTTCTGAGAAAAATCTAAAGTCTTTCCCTTACCTGCCAGCAGGGTGGGCAGCTGGGGGGACCCCAGGGCATCATAGAGCAGGGCTGGGTCAGACTCTCGCTCCACCTGGAGAGTCTTCGAAAGGAGCCAGAGAGCTCGGGCGCTTGTCCTTTCCCTACACTCCGTGACCTGGAGGAGAGAGAAGAGACACTGCTGGCACCAGGGGTAGAGTGCCAGGCGGGTCATTGTGGTGGGGGAGCTGACACCCTTCACTCTTGCCCTCTGCTGGGCATATGTATTAGCTCACTGCATCCTCACAGCTGCCCTATGAGGGAGGGGCTACTATTGTGCTCACATCACAGGGAGGTTAAACGTCCTGCCCAAGATCACACAGCTAATGAATGACAGAGCTGGGATTTGAAGCCAGGCAGCCTGGCTCTGAGTCTGTGCTCTGAATAGCAACCCTGTGTGTGTGATCTGGCAAAGGGGCAGAGAGGCAAGAGCTGCCCATAGGAATGGAGGTTGCCAACCCCTTGATCGTTGGTGAATTTGCTGGTTCTTCCTCCAGCTGCTGTGACCCACACAATGCCAGACACAGTGTTTTCACTTGACAGCCAAACCACGAGCATGTCCTGGCCCGCAGGCAGGCCGCTGCCATGCAGGAGCCACCAAGGAGCTGGGGTCCACATCGGGGTGGATCTGGCAAAAGGGGGAAAGGTCACGTCTAGTAGGAACTGCAGATGACAGGCTCGGGGTGCCTTAGAGATACTCTTGACGAGGGGAAGGTTTGGGAGTGTTATGAACTGAATGTCGGTGTCCCCCCCAGATTCCTGTGTTGAAGCCCCAATCCCCAATGTGACTGCACCTGGAGGCAGGGACTTTATACAGGTAAGTGGGGTTCCACGAGATTGTAAGAGTAGGGCCTTGATCCAATAGGGTTGGTGACTTTATGAGGAGAGATCAGAGCTTGCTCTCTCTGTGCCCATGAGGATACAGCGAGAAGTGCTGTCTGCAGGCCAGGAAGGAGCTCTCGCCGGGAACTGGACGAGCCGGCGCCTTGACTCAGACTGCTGGCTTCCAGAACTGTGAGAAATAAACTTCTGTTGTTGAAGCCCCCAGTCTGTGGTATGTTGTTATGGCTGCCCAAGCAGACTAAGACAGATTTCGGTACCAAGATGTGGGGAGCTGCTGTAACAAATACCTAAATATGTGGAAGTGGCTTTGCACTGGGTAATGGTAGAGGCTGGAGGAGTTTTGAGGTGCATGCTAGAAAAAGCTTAGATTGCTGTGAAGAAACTGTGGGTAGAAATATGGATGTTAGAGGCAATTCTGGTAAGGTCTCAGAAAGAAAAGAAGAGAGCTGGAGAGAAAGACTCCATCTTCTTAGAGAACACGTAAATAATCAGGAACAGAGTGTTCGTGGAAATGTGGACATTAAGGTCATTGTGGTGAGGTCTCCAATGGAAACCAGCAGCAATGTGTAACTGGAGACCAGAGGAGAGGGGATGTCTGTTATAAAGCAGCAAAGAACTTGGCTGGAGTGTGTTCTAGTGTTTGTGGAAGACAGAACCATGATCGATGAAGCTGGATACTAAGCTGAGGAGATTTCTAAGCTAGAAGTTGGAGGTGCGGTCTGGATCCTCCTGACTGCTTGTAGTGAAATGCAAGAGAAGAGAGAGAAATGGAAAGAGTTGTTAAGCAAGAAGGAACCAGAATTTCACAATTTGAAAAATTCTCAGCCTATCCATATTGGTAAGGCGATTAGTGTGGATGTGAACCGCAAGTGTAACCAGCCACTTCAGCAAAAGCTGGGGACAGAGTTGGGATTATCCTGGCAGGGACACTGCCAGTTTGAACTAAAGGGGACAGAAAAATGGGAGGAATGAAGGAAGGCCATTGGATTTCTTTGATTCCACAGGACTGGACAATGGAGCATTTAGTCGTGAAAATGCTTCATCCTTCAAGAAAATGGCAGAATGACCCCAGAGGCAATTCAGAGATCGTCAGGACTGCCACTCTCACCACAGACCCAGGGGCAGGGCTGTTTCCTCCCTGGTTTCTGAGGGCGGGGGCCTTGCAGAGAGCTATAGGGGGTGGGGGTTGTGCCCCACTGAGCTGAAGTGGCCAAACTACCCCGCCCCAAGCCCCACAGAGCTGTGATGCTGTCACCCAGGTGGGCCTGGCAGGCGGGGCATCGAGCCAGAGAGGATTGTTCTCCAGGCTTAAGATCTGATGGAATTGCCCAACCAAGTTTTGGACTTGTACGGGACCTGTCCTTCTTTCCTATTTCTCCTTTTTGAAATGCAGTCTGTCCTGTGTCTGTCCTGTCATCGCATATTGGAAGCACATAACTTGTTTTGTTCACTTGTTAGGTTCACAGCTGGAGAGGAATTTTGCCTCAGGAAGAATTATACCCTGGATCACACCATCATCTGATTTAGATGATATTTAGGGGAGACTTTGGACTTTAGAGTTGATATTGGAAAAAGATAAGGCTCATTAACTCATTGGGGTTAATAGGCCTGTTGGGATGAAATGAATGTATTTTTCATGCAAGATGAGCACAAATTTTGGTGGGCTGTTATGGATTCAATGTTTTTGTCTCTTTAAAATTCTTATGTTGCAGCCCCAACCCCGATGTGACTGTGTTTGGAGACAGGCATATATGGAGGTAGTTAAGGTGAAATGAGGTGATAAGGGTGGGGCCCTGATCTTCTAAGATTGGTGGCTTTATAAGAAGATGTGCTAGAGCTCTCTCTCTCCACCATGTGAGGTCACAGCGAGAAGGCAGCAGTCTGCAAGCCAGGAAGAGAGCCCTCACCAGGAACCGAGTCAGCCAGCACCTTGAGCCTGGGTTTCTGGCCTCAGAACTGTGAACAATAAATTTCTGCCATTTAAGACACCCAGTGTGTGGTACTTTGTTATGGCAGCTGAGCAGAGTAAGATGGAGGGTCAAGGATCAGCGTGGGCTTCATGGAGGCAATAGAGTAGATCTGGGTCCCCAGATGGAATGCAGACACATGGAGAAGGCAATGGGGACTCCTGGGCTGAGGGCACCTCATGCGCCAAGGGATAGAGGGTGTACCTGAGACTCCCTGGCTCAGCCAACTTTGGTCCTGGTCTTCTCGGGGTCCCTCTGTTGCTGCCTTCCCAGGCCCGGCGAGATAAAGTGATCCATCTTGTTTGGAGAGTATGGCTGTTCTCTCTCCATGGTTTTCAACGCCAATTCGCCCAGTTTCGCAAGTGAGGACTGTCACTTGCAGGGGAAGTTTCCCCAGAACTGTGTCCCTAGCGTGCTCACTGATACTCCCCCTCTGTAGGGCTCATCTCCAGAGAAGGAGTTTTGGCATCTCTCTCAGCCTCCCTGAGGCCTTGGTTTCTTCCACTGTCAAATGCGCTAATAATAGCACTAGTATCAGAAACTTCCAGAAGATTCAGTGGAAAATTGCATCAGGCACTTGGAAGGGGATGGCATATGGTAAATGCTCAAGCTCTGTGAGCTGCTGATGGTGAGGAGGATAGGAAGTGGAGATTTCCAGATCTTTCTCCAGCTTCCAGGAAAGATCTCATCTTGTTTGTTTGTTTGTTTGAGCTGGAAATGTGCAGGCACCTTTGAATGATATGAGGGATTTTTCAAGGTCCCCATCACCGTTCAGCACATGAGCCCTGAGGTTGGACAGTGCAGGTCTGAGACCTGTCTTCTGCTTGCCACCCACGTGATCTTGGAGACATTTGAACTTCTCTAAACCTTGGGTCCCTCATGGAGCTTGTGAGGTTCATCGTCCCCACTTGGGGTGTTGTCAGGGTTCATTGAGACCAAGCCCTTACTAGGTGCTTCTTGAACTTACCAATATCCCACAAACACTCTGGGGTGCCTCTTTTGAAATAAATGTACCAGTGTATTAGTCTGCTAGTGCTGCCATAACAAAGTATCACACACCGGGTGGATTGAACAACAGAAATTTATTGTCTCTCAGTTCTAGAGGCTGGAAGTCTGAGATCAAGGTGTCAGCAGGATTGATACCTTCTGAGGGCCGTGAACGAGAACCTGTTCCAAGACACAAAGAAAGTTCTGGACCTGAAGGCTTTACTAGTGAATTCTACCAACCATTTAGAGAAGAACTAACATCAATCTTTCTTAAAATTTCCCCCAAAAATTGAAGATGAGGGAGTACTTCCTAACTCATTCTATGAGGCCAGGATTGCCCTAATATTAAAGCCAGACAAAGATACTACAAAAAAAGAAAAGTACAGACCCATATCCCTTAGGACAGAAAGTAGAATGGTGGGTGCCAGGCATAGCGGAGAGACGAGAAAGGAGAGTTGTTTTTCAATAGGTACAGAGTTTCAGATTCGCAAGATGAAAAGAATTCTGGAAATGGATGGTAGTATTGGTTTTACAACAATATGAATGTATTTAATAACACTGAATTGTACATTTAAAATGGTTAAGATGTACATTTTATGTGTATTTCACCACAGCAAAAAAAATTGGGAAGAAAAAAACCTTAAAAAGATAATTCAGTGAAGTGGATCACTTCTCTGGTTTTCTTTTTTCTTTTTTTGCAGTAACACTTGTTTACAACATTATATAAACTTCAGGTGTACATCATTATATTTGAATTTCTGTGTAGATTACATCATGTTCACACCCAAAGACTAATTACAATCCATCACCCCACACATGTGCGTGATCACCCCTTTCGCCCTCCGCCCTCCCCATTTCCCCTCTGGTCCACCAATTCAATCTCTGTCTTTATGTGATCATTTGTCGTTGTTTTTATCTTCCACTTATGAGTGAGATCATACGGTATTTGGCTTTCTCCCTCTGACTTATTTCACTTAGCATAATACCCTCAATTTCCATCCATGTTGTCACAAACGGCCAGATTTCATCATTTCTTATGGCTGAGTAGTGTTCCATTGTGTATACATCCCACATCTTCTTTATCCATTCGTCCCTTGATGGGCACCTAGCTTGCTTCCAAGTCTTGACTACTGTGAATAACGCTGCAATGAACATAGGGGTGCATAGATCTTTACACATTCGTGTTTTCATGTTCTTTGGATAAATACCCAGCAGTGGAATAACTGGATTGTAAGGTAGATCTATTCTTAATTTTTTGAGAATCTCCATACTGCTTTCCATAGTGGCTGCACCAGTTTGCACTCCCACCAGCAGCGTATGAAGGTTCCCTTCCCTCCACATCCTCTCTAACACTTGTTACCTGTCTTATTAATTATAGCCCTTCTGACAAGAGTGAGGTGATATCTCACTGTAGTTTTGATTTGCATTTCCCTGATAGTTAATGATGTTGAACATCTTTTCATATGCCTGTTGGTTATCTGTATATCTTCATTGGAGAAAGGTCTGTTAAGATCTTTTGCCCGTTTTTTAATTGAGTTGTTAGTTTTTTTGTTGTTGAGATGTATGAGTTCTTTGTATATTTTGGATATTAACCCCTTATCAGATATATAGTTTGCAAATATCTTCTCCCAATTGTTAGGTTGTCTTTTCGTTTTCTTGATGGTTTCCTTTGCTGTGCAGAAGCTTTTTAGTTTGATATAGTCCCATTTACTTATTTTTTCTATTGCTTCCCTTGCCTGGTACTTGAAAATATGCTACTAAGACCGATGTTGAAGAGTGTACTAGCTATGTTTTCTTCTAGAAATTTTGTGGTTCCAGGTCTTAAATTCAAGTCTTTAATCCATTTTTAGTTAATTTTTGAGTATGGTGTAATGGTCTACTTTCATTCTTTTGCATGTGGCTGTCCAGTTTTCCCAACACCATTTATTAAAGAGACTTTCCTTTCTCCATTGTACGTTCTTGGCTCCCTTGTCAAAAATTAGCTCTCCATAGATGTGTGGGTTTATTTCTTGGCTCTTGATTCTGTTCCATTAATCTGTATTTCTGTTTTCGTGCCAGAACCATGCTGTTTCAGTTACTGTAGCTTTGCAGTATATTTTGAAATCGGGGAGTGTGATACCTCCAGTTTTGTTCCTTTTTCTCAGGATTCCTTTGGCTACCTGGGGTCTTTTGTTGTTCTACATTAATTTTAGCATTCTTTGTTCTATTTCTGTGAAAAATGTTTTTTGGAACTTTGATAGGGATTGCATTGAATCTGTAGATTGCATTAGGAAGTATGGGTATTTTAACTATGTTAATTCTTCCAATCCAAGAGCACAGAATATCTTTCCATTTATTTGTGTCTTCTTCAATTTCTTTCAACAATGTTTTATAGAGTTCAGTGTACAGATCTTTCACCTCTTTGGTTAAATTTATTCCTAGGTATCTTATTCCTTTTGTTGTAATTGTAAATGGGATTGTATTCTTAATTTCTCTTTCTTCTACTTTGTTGTCAGTGTATAGAATGGCAACTGATTTTTGTATGTTGATTTTGTATCCTGCAACTTTAACCTATTTATTTACTAATTCTAAAGGCTTTTTAGTGGATTCTTTAGGGTTGTCTGTGTATAAAATCACGTCACTGGCAAATAGTGACAGTTTCGCTCCTTGCTTTCCAATTTTGATCCATTTTATTTCTTTTTCTTGTTTGACTGCTTTGGCTAAGACTTCCAATCCTATGTTAAATAGGAGTGGTGAAAGTGGGCATCCTTGTCTTGTTCCTGTTCTTAGAGAGATAGCTTTCAGTTTTTCTCCATTGCGAATGATATTAGCTGTGGATTTTTCATATATGGCCTTTATTATGTATGGGTATTTCCTCTTATATTCATTTTATTCAGAGTTTTTATCATTAATGGATGATGTATCTTGTCAAATGCTTTCTCCACCTATTGAGATGATCATATGATTTTTATTCTTCATTTTGTTAACACAGTGTATCACTTTGATTGATTTGCAGATGTTGAACCATCCCTGCATCCCTGGAATAAATCCCACTTGATCATGGTGTATGATCTTTTGAATGTATTGTTGTATTCAATTTGATAGTATTTTGTTGAGGACTTTTGCATTGATGTTCATCAGTGATATTGGCCTGTAATTTTCTTTTTTTGTGTTGTCCTTGTCAGGTTTTGGTTAGGGTAATGTTGACTTTGTAGAATGAGTTAGGAAGCTTCCCTTCCTCTTCAATTGTTTTGGAAGACTTTGAGAAGGATAGGTATTAAGTCTTCTTTGAATGTTTGGTAGGATTCACCAGGGAATTCATTTGGTCCTGGACTTTTATTTTTGGGAGGTTTTTGATTACTGTTTCAATCTCCTTACTGGTGATTGGTCTATTCAGATTTTCTATTTCTTCTTGATTCTGTTTTGGAAGGTTGTAGATTATCCAATTTGTTGGCCTTTAGCTTTTAGTAGTATTCTCTTATAATCTTCTGTATTCCTGAGGTATCCATTGTAATTTCTCCTCTTTCATTTCTGATTTTATTTATTTGAGCCTTCTCTCTTTTTTTCTTGGTGAGTCTAGCTAAAGGTTTGTCAATTTTGTTTATCTTTTCAAGGAGCCACCTCTTGGTTTCTTTGATTTTTTTTCTGTTATCTTTTTAGTCTCTATTTCATTATTTCTGCTCTGATTTTATTTCCTTCTTTCTACTGATTTTGGGCTTTGTCTGTTCTTCTTTTTCCAGTTCCTTTAGGTCTACTGTTAGATTGTTTATTTAGGATTTTTCTTGTTGAGGTAGGCCTGTATTGCTATAAACTTCCCTCTTAGAACTGCTTTTGCTCTATCCCATAAATTTTGGCATGTTGTATTTTCATTTTCATTTGTCTTCAGGTATTTTTTGATCTCTCCTTCAATTTCTTCATTGACTCCATTGTTGTTTGGTAGCATTTTGTTTAATCTCCACATATTTGTGGATTTTCTGATTTTCTTCCTGTAGTTGATTTCTAGTTTCATACCTTTGTGGTCAGAAACGATGCTTGGCATTACTTCGATCTTCTTAAATTTATTGAGACTTGTTTTGTGACCTAGTATGTGATCAATCCTGAAGAATGTTCCCTGTGCATTTGAAAAGAATTTGTATCCTGCAGTTTTCAAATGGAATGCTCTGTATATATCTACTAAGTCCATCTGGTCTAATGTGTTATTTAAGGCCAGTGTGTCCTCATCGATTTTCAGTTTGGATGATCTATCCATTGGTGTAAGTGGAGTGGTAAAGTCCCCTACCATTATTGTGTTCATGTCTATTTCTCTTTTTATGTCTGTTAATTGCTTTAAGTATTTAGGTGTTCCTATGTTGGGTACGTAGATATTTACAAGTATTATATCCTCTTGTTGGATTGTTCCCTTTATCATTATGTAGTGCCCTTCTTTATCTCTTGTTACAGTTTTTGTTTTAAAGTCTATTTTGTCTGATGTAAGTATTGCTACCCCAGCTTTCTTTTCATTGCTATTTGCATGGAGTATCTTTTTCCATCCCTTCACTTTCAGTTTGTGAGTGTCTTTAGGTCTGAAGTGTGTCTCTTGTATGTGGTCTTGCTTTTTTATCCAATCAGCCACCTATGTCTTTTGATTGGAGCATTTAGTCCACTGACATTTAAAGTAGCTATTGATAAGTATGTACTTATTGCCGTTTTGTTACTTTTTCTGGGTACTTTAGTAGTTCTTTTCTGTTCCTTTCTTCTTCTCTTGCTCTCTTCTCTTGTGGTTTGACGACTTTCTTTAGTATTATGTTTGGGTTCCCTTCCCTTAATTTTTTCTGTATTTATTATAGGTTTCTGGTTTGTGATTACCATGTGGTTCATAAAGAATAAACTATTTATATAACAATCTATATTAAGTTGATGGTCTCTTAAGTTTGTTTCTTGCTAAAAGCTGTACTCTTTTACTCCCCTCATCCCACGTTTTATGTTTTTGATATTATATCTAACATCTTTTTGTGTGTATCCATTAACATCTTATCATGGAAACAGGTAATTTTAGTACTCTTGTCTTTTGACCTTCATATTATCTTCATAGGTGGTTGTTCTGCTATCTTTCCTGTATTTTTTCCTTTCCCAGTGATTTTATTGCTTTTTTTTTTGATAATTTTCTTATCCTATTTGTGACCTTCTCTTTCCCACTTAAATAAGTCCCTTTAGCATTTCTTGTAAGACTGGTTTCTTGGTGATAAACTTCTTTAATTTTTGCTTCTCTGGGAAACTCTTTCTCTCTCCTTTCATTCTGAATGAGGACCTTGCCTGGTAGAGTATTCTGGGCTGTAGGTTTTTTCCTTTCAGCACTTTGAACATACCATGCCACTCCCTTCTAGCCTGTAAGGTTTCTGCTGAGAAGTTTCCTTTGTATGTAACTTGTTGCCTTTCTCTTGTGGCTTTTAGGATTCTCTCTTTAATTCTTTTTTTTTTTTTTTTGAGGAAGATTAGCCCTGACCTAACATTTGCTGCTAATCCTCCTCTTTTTGCTGAGGAAGATTGGCCCTGAGATTACATCTGTGCCCATCTTCCTCTACTTTATATGTGGGACGCCTACCACAGTGTGGCTTGATAAGTGGTGCATAGGTCCGTACCTGGGATCCAACTGGCAAACCCTAGGCTGCGGAAGCAGAGAGTGTGAACTTAACCACTGCACCACTGGGACAGTCCTATCTTTAATTCTTGACATTTTAATTATAATGTGTCTTGGTGTGGGCCTCTTTGGGTTTGTCTTGGTGGTGTTCTCTGTGCTTCTTGTGCCTGGATGTCTGTTTCCTTCCTCAGATCATGAAAGCTTTCACCTATTATTTCTTGAATAGATTCTCTGCCCCTTTATCTCTCTCTTTTCCTTCTGGGAAACTTATCATACAGATGTTAGTGAGCTCGATGTTGTCCCAGAGTTCCCTTAGACCGTCCTTGTTCCTTTTCATTCTTTTTACTTTTATCTGCTCAGCTCAGGACATTTCCTCTAGTCTTTAATCCAGCTTAGTGATCTGTTCTTCTGTATCATCTACTCTGCTATTGATTCCTTCTAGTGAATTGTTCATTTCCAGTATTGTATTCTTCATTTCTGATGGGTTCTTTTTTATATTTTCCAGTTCTTTGTTGAAGTTCTTACTGAGTTCATCCATTCTTCTCCCAAGATCAGTGAGCATCCTTATGATTTTTTATTTGACCTCTTTGTTGGGTAGATTGTTTATTTCTGTTTTGTTTAGCTCTTTTCCTGGGGTTTTGTCCTGTTCCCGTACTTGGAACATATTCCTTTGCCTCTTCATTATGCTCTTTCTTTGTACTTATATCTACGTATTATGTAAGTCAGCCATGTCTCCCGATCTTGGAGAGGTGGCCTTATGTGAGAGAAGCCTTATGAGGCCCAGCAGTGCACTTCCCTATCAACACCAGTTCCAAATGTTCCAGGAGTGTCCCCTTTGTGGGCTGTGGTATCCTTCTGTTGTGGCAGGGTTGCTCTTGCTGCAGGTGCCCAGGGAAGCTAGGCTGTCCTCCTGGCCTGCTGGTTATGGTGCTCAGCTCTGTGTGGCTGCTATGGACCCTTCAGTAAGTTTATTTGGCATGGGGAGCCCCAGCACAGTTGGCTGCAGGTTCTAATAACACATTCCTGTTGCAGCTTTTCTGTTAAGTGAGTAGGCTCCCAGCATGGCTGGTTGTTAAGTTCAGGGGCTTACAATTGCTGTAGGCCTCCAGGCTTCAAGGCTGTTGTCAGCTCAGGATTACAGCTGAGTGGGGCCAGCCCTTAACATGGGAGCACTCAATTGTTTCAGGCTTTGGAAGGAGGGGTCAGTCCCCTATGTGGCTGTTTGAGAAGCAAAAGTCTTCTGCAGCTGACAAACCCAATGGCCCACAGGTCCACATACACTGTCAATGCAGTCCTGCCCCATGCGTGTACCCTGACCCCCTGAAGTGGACCCAGTTGCCCCACTGCAGAGGCCCCCACACACTCCACCAATGCACCATTCACTCCACCGGCTCCTTATGCAGGCCCTGCCTTGCAGAGATGGACCCACTCACCTGTCTGCAAAGGTTCCAGGCACCTTGCCTATGTGGACCCACAAGCTGCTCAAGGGCTTACTGTTGGGTGGGGCCAGTCCCTAGGGCAGGCTGCCTGCCCTGGCTGAGCTGGATTAAATTGGTGCTCTAGTGAGTAGGGCAGATCCTGAGCTAATAGGCCAGAAGAAGAACTCCAAAGGCATCTGCCAGTGTCTATGTCAGCATGCTTGGACTAGGTCACAACAATGGCTGCCGCCAATGTTTCAGTCCCTGGAGAGGTCTCACCTCTCACTGAGATGCAACCATAGCCTATCAGGTGAGTCTCTTTTCATCAAAAGACTGTGCACTTTTCTTTCTGGTGATTTCAGATTGCTTTCTGAAATGGGTGAATTTGTGAATGGGCCCTTTAAGAACCAGCTTTCTTTCCCTTATGTCTGATAACTTTTCTGGGAGTATTCCCTGTTGTTGTTAATAGCCAGCAATGCCAGATATTGTGACACTCGTTTCAGTTGTGCTGAGTCTAAAATCTGCTTGTAGCGGTAATTCTCCCCTGCTCAGGTCCCCTGCTCCTCCAGGGAAGGCTGCACACTTTAGGATTGCACCCAGCCAGCCAGGAAGCACCGCAGCTTGTGAAGGTGGCTTTTTTTTTCTCTCCAGAAAGGCATTTCTTCCTCTTCCACCTCAGTCAGGACTGTCTCTTGTAGCAGGGGTTCTTTTTATACAATTTTCAATTCTCTCTCAGGGTTAATTCTTCCAAGAGTAGTTGTAAATTAGTTATGTCCATGCGAGGAGGGGAGTTCAGAGTCCACCTACACTGCCATCTTGACACTTGCATTCTTCTTGTTTTCAACAGCATTTAAGAATATTTTCATGCAAGTTCACATACTTTCTAGTCCTGAATAACATTAAAGAATATTTTTCTGCAAATTATAGGATTATAGGTAGGAAATTATAGGTAGGAAAACCCCTTCTTGAACCAAGGCAAGAGTTGGAAAGACTGTGTGTGGGTATGCATGTTTGTGTGTGTGTGAGTGTGTAAGGCAACTGAGCATAAAAGAGAGCACTGAGAACCCTGACCCTGAGGAGTGAAGCCGCATTTGCAGTCTGGGCTCTCAGGCCTCGTGGAGGACCTGGATTGATGGGGCATCTAAGGAAAGAGGGCTGAAGGGCTACAGTAGAGGCAGAACCTGATCAAGGCCAGGTGGGTGTGCTGGGCTCAAGGCCTGCAGATTGTGCAGGCTTGCCAGGGAGCCAGGAACAGGACTCTGGCCTTTGGCACAAGCTGCTGGGTCTACACAGAAGGCAACAGGGCTTGAGTGGTGAGCTTTGTCGAATTTTGCATCTCTTCCAGTGAGGGCAGCCAAGAGCTAGTGTTTTATATGAGGCCAAGAATCTCAGTGAACAAGTCTACAGGTAGCGCACAGTGGACCCTCTGCAGGCCCTGGAATTGGGGCAGGAGTGGCTTGAAGGTTTTAAAGGCTGTACAGGGAAATGGTCACTTTGGGGAAAAACTCAGTTATATCACTGCCAGGGTGGCTGCTGAGGTCCCAGAAAGCCCATCCTGGGTTTTCTTCTTCTAGATTTAGGGGCCCCAAAGTGGGGACCCTGGGCTGCGAATCTGAACCAACGCTCTCAGAGGACACGGTATTGTCCCCATGGTCCTGAGAGGGTCTGCTCAGAAATTTCCCCATAGAGACCATTTCAGGCACCAACCACAGGAGGAGAAACATGAGGAGACATGCCCTGAGAACTGGAGTAGCTGGGCTGCCTGGCGACCTCCAAGCCGCTCACTCCTCAGAGTTTAATTATTGTTTTCTTTAACTTCTGAAGGGTTTGGTGTAGTCTACAAATGCAGCCACTGAGAAAGGCTCACAGAGTCCCCCAAGCCCTTGCTCTGATCATGGTTCACCATGCCCTCGAAAGTTCACCCTGTTTCCTCTCCCCAAGACCTTCTTACTCCCAAGGGTTTCTAAACCCTCTCGAAGGCAGGCTCCACACCATTTCATCTCTTTTCCTCAGCTCAGAAGTACCAGGCAATGCTACCTTTGCTGTTTCTTCCCCTGTGGCCAGTGGAGGGAGAGGTTGGGCCAGAGTTGTCTGGGAGAGGATGGAGGGTGGCAAGGAGCATGGAAAGAGTGGGAAGAGGCACCATTCTTTTCCAGAAGACCCTGGGGTCTTTTCCCAATCTACTTCCAGCACTGATCTGCTGGAGGCCCAAGCATGTGATGTGGGGAGGAAGAGGGAAATAATCATCCTCAAAGACCCTGGATGCCAGGCAGGATGCCAATTCAGTTGGAGCACATTATCAGCTTTTCTGAGAAATCTTGTGGGGCTGATACCTGCTCTGTGAAAACAGAATTCCAGGGGAAAACAGGGTTGCCAATAGGGAACCTCAGGTTCATATGCAATAACAGAATTATTTTTTGTAGCAGATGCTATCAGTGCCCCCATGGCCCACCCTGGTGGTTTCCAACATGCTGATGGATTCCTGTGACTTTCAGCCTGAGGGCGGATGCGGAGTGGAGTCCACACCCCCTCTTCCCTCCCATACAGCAGCGAGGGATGGTGGGTCATCAAGCAGGTACCTGTGTCCTTGCCCCTTGGTGGGAGGAGTCTGCAGTGGTTGGCCAGGAAGATCCTGGTGGGACCGGCCCCCTTGCCCACAGCGTTAACCCCACACTGAAGCATCTTTTGTTGCTTGTCCTCTCTGCCCTGGCTCGCCTCCCCCTCCCACTGCTGCTTCCTGAAATGGCTCCAAAATAACCTACTTGTCCCCAAATCCCTGTTTCAGCATCTGTCCTGGGAGAACCCAGCCTAAGACATTTTTTTTTCAAGAATCTCAGCAAAAGTTTTCTGTTATTATAGTTTTCCTAGCATACCGCTGTCTCCATAAGTAAAGAAAAACTTGTTTGAGTTCTTGGGCTGACACAATCTGAATAATTAGAATATTTAAATCTAAGGGAATCCACTAAATTTTCCTTATTTAATTTTTCAATTTGAATCATCAGACATGAAGTAAGAGAGAAATCAAAGGCTGTCTTTTTCCTTCCTTCCTTCCTTCCGTCTCTCTCTCTCACCCTTCCTTACTTTCTGCCTGTGAAGCTGTTTTCTAATGCTTTCTTCAGATCAATTTCAGTTTAGAACTGGTGGAAACAGACTGGGGTCGAAAAATATGAGTGTGTTTCTCTCCTGAGGTCCCTGCGGACCCATAAATCCTGATTTTTTAAAAAAAGATAAGAAATTGCACAGGCCACCCTTCTAAATGGGCCATCCAGTCCAAGAAACCACGAAATTCATTACTGACCTGAACCCTCACCCCTTTGGGGAAAGACAAGGTTCCAGCTGCTGAGCATGGTGCCCGAGGGGCTGGCAAGGAGGGCACTTCCTTGGTGACCCCACTTTCTAACTAAACCAAGGTTCTCATGATCAGTTCAAATGAAAGGGCAATCTTTCTTTATCAGAAAATTGGAAAATATCACTTAGGAAACTATTTTATTTCCATTTTGGGCATATAATTATTTGAACAATTTTGGTGTTCACCTAGCAGTTAGACCTAATTTGGTGCTCTGGCAAATGTTGGAGGTTTTGTCAAATTTTGGAAAATTCCCTTTTAGTCAATGGCTGATTATTGTAAGAGATAATGCAAGCAGAATGGGAGGCATTGGCAAAACTATGTTTGAATTGTCACAGCTCAATTTTTGTTTTAAATTTAATTTCATCTTTCAGATTCTTTTGCTTTGTGAAGTTTTGGCACCTGCTTTTGAGATTTGGCTCAACTCTGACAAAAAAAAAGTAAAACAAAACAAAACAAGACGCTGTGTGACTTAAACATGGGTTGAATCTGAGAGAAAGGCCGTTCATCTAATTAATTACCTCAACGACATTTCTTGAGTTCATGCCACTACGCCAGCACTAGACATGTAGAGTCACAAAAATTGCAAGTGGGGAGATAAAATGCACATTAGCTTCCTTCAGAGAGTTAGGATTTCAATATAAATAAATTAAAGATCAAAAACGCCATTAATCTTTCATATGTGTTTTTCCATTTAATTTAATACAATATTAGGACTGTTTTTCTATTTAGAGACTCATATTACATTGGCTATCCCTTTCAAACAAAAGTAGAAAAGACGTGTCAAGTGCTCGCTTAAATATCAGAAGAAATAATCATGGAGGCACTGTTCAGCCCCAGGTCACTCACATGGGAAGCTTCAGTATCCTGACCAAGACCGAGACCTAAGAAGTAAGTAAAAAGGTCTCTCTGTTACCAAAATAGGTGCCCCAATGTCCATGAACGGACGTATTCCACTCTGGAAGAGCCTGTTAGGCTGTCCCTCAGACCCTCGTGCCTCCTGCTTTACACACAGAGGTGACACACCCAATGCTGTGGTTTCCTGGTCCTCAGAGACTTCCTATAGCAGCCGAATAGAAGCAGGGAGGCACAGAGAGGTCTGAA
Source organism: Equus quagga (assembly GCF_021613505.1). Classification (NCBI taxonomy): domain Eukaryota; kingdom Metazoa; phylum Chordata; class Mammalia; order Perissodactyla; family Equidae; genus Equus; species Equus quagga. The sequence continues at coordinate 64,617,018 of NC_060278.1, forward strand.
AGTAAGAGAGAAGACAAAAACTGTGAAAATCAGGAAAAACTATAGCAATCTGCAGCCAGTTCCGTTGTCCATTGTCCATTGTCTTGCCTGGGTCTGGAGCTGGGGAGCTGGGAGCAGGCTTGCCCGTGGGTTCAGGCATGTCTGAAGGTGGGACGGCGGCTCTGAGTGGTGAAATCAGGGGCCTCAGGCAGCAACAGAGACTGAACTTGGAGACAACCCAGATATAGACGGGTGTCAATAACAGGGTGACATCAGCAGTGAGAGGCTGGAGCCAACTGGCCCAAGCTGAGATACAGCATTTGGTAGAGCCCGAACTGGGACAGAAAGACCCAAATGAGTTTTGCCATAGGAGCACCTACAAGTGCAGGACCCGGGCAGGCCCAGTCGGAATTCTGCTGGAAACCGAGAGCCCCCTAATTGGCTTCTCGTCCTGCTCATTCCACGTGCTAAGCTTTCCTTCTCTGGGCTGAGTCTGAGAGCATCAGCATTTTGGAACATTTCACCTGAGTAGGTGATAGTCTATATTTTACGAAAGGTTTTCCAGGTTTTCCCAGAGACCCTACAAAATAGATGGCCCTAACAGCCACTTATTATTGCTCTGGTACAGGTATTGGTCTAGATACTCAACACATAGCAGGAAGCAAAACAGATATATTCTCTATCCTCCTGCGTTTAATGAAGGGATGGAATCAATACACAGCTGAACTACTTTATACTCATTTTGGAACTTGGTTATAAGTACTTAGATAATTAGCAAATATTACTGATGCTTATAGTGAGAACAGGAAAAATTACGACAAATAGCAAAGTTTGCCTGTGAGGCCTTTCTTTCTCAACCTCCCCCAAAGTCATCTCAAGGAGCAAGGTGTTCTGTGTCCCGCCTGGAGGGACCTCCCTCCTGGAGACATTTCTCAGTGTTCCAGGGTTTTCTTCCCTCGTATTCCTGGTGTCCTTCCTTCCTCTTAAAAACCTCTTCTCCTCTGTCTCATTCGTCAGCATTTTTCTAAAACACTAAGTGCCCTGGTGATTCAAATTTTCCAAAAATATGGCGGGCAATGAGACGTTCCAACACGGTAAAATGAGCCAGACAGAACTGAGTTCTAATTTCAGCTCTTCCATTTACTGGTTATGTGAAGCTGGTGTGCAACTCAACCTGCCTGAGTCTCGGCCTGCTCCTCTGGAAGGTGGGGATAATAGTGGTAACTTTGGTGGGCTGTATGAGGATTAAGTACCTGGCACGTGGACGGAAAGTGGAGTAAATTCCATTCTCCATTCCTCTCATTCATTGTCCTGCCATTTGGCTGAGGTTATTGATCTTCTTCTTTAACCTACAAAAGGGACTCTAGTGGTGGAAATATCCGGTGGAGTGAGAGGCTGATGGGAGAGATGTGGGGTACATCAGAACTGTGGGACGCCTTCACATCACAGCCTATAGCCTAGTCATCTTCCGGTTACATGCAGGGCTGGCCTTCAATGCTGAAACATGTGGGATGTGGCTCAGGCAACATCAACCGGATGAGTTTGGACCCGGGTGAAGAACCAACACCTTAGCTTAAGTGAGAGTAGAGTCGGCTGAGCTGCCGTTGGCTCTTCAGTGAGTGGGCCAGTGAGGAAACATGTGAGTGGTGCATGTCCACTGGGGCTTCCAGGGCTGTCTTTCTCAAATTTAGATATTGTACAAATCCCTTTCAAAGCGAAAAATATCTTTGTCCCTGAAAGCATGGCGGTTGCGTTACCACTGTCATTGAACTTAGTGAGAGCACTTCCACTGCTGTGTAGAGTGACAAGACCAAGGAAAAGGTTTCAGGCGTCCAAGGGCGGCAGACGGTAGGAGGGTAGGGATCTGGGGAAACTAATGGAGCGAGGTTTGTTTGTGCAGGTCTATCTCGGGGCCAACTTTCTGTCTTCTTCACAACTGTGAAAACTCCCGGGGAGAGGGGATCGATGGCTGTGCCCATTTCTCAGAAATTCCGCCTTTATTCAGATAAGGAAAGCTCCAGGAAGGGTGCCTTCTGCATCTGTGGAATCTCAAAATAATCGTGCCAAAGTGGCAGGTTTTGAGGTGGCATATGCTGAACCCCTTCATTTCCCCATTTGAAACTTTAAGAAGTTATATATATATTTACATTATATAGTTTATATATTATATATAGTTTATATATATATGCATTAGCTGGGGAGAGAGATTCAGGTTAGATGTTGCGAGACGAGATCTGTAAAGGGGGAGAAACACGAAGATTGGAACAAGCAGAAAAGAACAAATCGAAGCACGTTGTCCTCCGGCTCCTGGAATCAGTCTCTCGGTCTTGGGACTAGGTCAGTGCAGTTGAACAGCTGTGTCTCACGGTGGTGGCATGCTCTCACCCTTCGTGACACCCCTGCGGCAGTGTGGCCTGAAACGCTATCCTTGTGGTGGCTGGAGGGCAGCACCTCAGGTCTTCAGAATGAAGACAGATGTCACTCCACCACGCTGTTATGGCAGCAATGTTTTCTGCTGATGGCAGTGGTACTCTGTCCTGACAGCAGAAGAGCACACGATGCTTCACAGCAAACCCACAAATGAGCCCCAGGGGCGTGTCCATCTCCACACCGCTGAGGCACCCAGGCTGAAAGCTGTTTCTCTCTGGGCCTATGGGGCTCTGTCTCCCACCTGCTTTGGAGCTGGTGTGTCTTGTTTTCCTAAACATCTTGACTATATTGGCACAAGGTTTGCAGGCTGGGAAATGGTGCAGAGCTGCGTAGAATAAACAGAAACCCCAATTCCCACCTCCTCTCAACCCAAACGCAAGTCCCAGCTGGAGACTGGGGAAATACGTTCTCAAAGCCCCTTAGGAAGAAAAAGAAAATCAAAAAAGAAAAGACAAAAAGTTTTCCTTACACCAAAACTCCTCCTCTTAGGGGGCCTCCTGAGGCCTGTGGTTACCGCCACACGAGGCCTTACCCTCCAGCCCCGTCACCATCACCCACGCCTTCTCCTGGTCCTGTCCCCCGCTCTCCTCTGATTCCCAGAGCTTCAGGCCTCTCTGGTTCCGTCCCCCAGGCTCCGGCCCCTCCTTCTTCCTGAACGCTTTCCTGGCTCCTCCGAAAGGATTTCCTTTCCTGAAGCAGGTTCCCCGACTTGTTTTCACACACACCACTTTCTGAAAAGGCCTCTGCCCCATTCGCTCATAAACATTTGAGACCAGACTTTGAGCAAAGCTCATCTGAAACACAATCACGCTGTGGCCTCTTCATGGCCGTTGTGCTCCTGCTCGTGGTGTCAGGGACACGGGGAGCCCTGAGGGGAACAGGTCGGGAGTTGCACCAGAGTGGCCTGCAGGTGTGTTTGGGGGACCTTTGCCAAGGAGGCCCTGTGGTTAGGGTTCCCCAGAGAGACCAGAGTTAGCGCTGGTTACGTAGTGGGGACTCTGGGGAACTTACCCAGCACTAGCACAGTGCACGGCAGAGCTGACCTCCCATCTCCCGCCTGCCTCCCTGCTGAGCCGAATGGGCCTCCAGAGCACTGGGACTTTCCTCATCTTCACTACGAGACCTGCAGGGGCGGCTGCTCTGAAAGGTCCTAAGTGAACAGGACAGGGAGGGCCCTGGTTCGGGCAGCACCTGGCTCTCCCTCACCAGGAGTGGCTGTTCTGAGAGGCGTGCAGTTGTCACTACTCTTATTCAGAAGGACCTTCCTGTTGAGAAGACACTTTCCCCTGACAGCCTCCAGTGGCCACAGCCCCCATCACCAACCCCATGTAAATCTTCTGTTACTCATCTCTCACTCCTGGATGCTTCTCTAGTTTGTTTATTCCTCACTGACCAATTGCCCCAAGGAACTCAAGCTTGGGTTTGGAAGCATTTAACTGTTTTTCCAAATTGTTTTTTGTCCCTTTTGTTGTGTTTAGCAGATGCCATCACCAACCACCTGGAATGGAGGAGGCCTCACCACAAGAGCAGACCTATGACCTTTGCTTTATTTTTAATGCGAAGATCTCCCCAGGAGGAGCTTGTTACTTTATTGCCATCACCTGCAGTGCGTGTGGAAGCATGTTTTCCAACTGAGCCTGCGCAAGACAATACACACCTCTCCCTTTGGAATACTCATTCCCCATCCCAGATAAAAGGTCCCTGCTTCCCGTGGTTCGGGGACGCCGTGACTCTGGAGATGATTCCCCTGGGTCTCCTCTTTGCTGCAAACATACTTCACTTTGTGGGACAGCTGCTTCTGGTGGGGAGTCTGATGTGACTCGCCAGGAGGGGACCTGCTTCGGTTTCAGTAACATAGATGCTTGTAGGTTGTCTCCTCGCACAAGAATCTGAGTGCCGTGGAAGCAGGGACCTTGTGTAGTCCCCGCTGTCTTGCAGAACAGCACCGCACAGGGGAGGTGCCGGTCGTCATTTCTGAGTGGGTGAATGCGTGGATGGCCGCTGGCTGGGGGAGCTGGGCTGGAGAATGGCTGGAGGTGAGGTTTCAGTGCTGTTGTTTCAGGGCAGATGTCTGTGCTTCTCGGCACAAGCAAGCTGCTGCTGCCTCCTGCGTGTCCACAGCTGTGCTGGGCCACCTTGCACCCTCAAAAACACTACCTCAGTTCAAGTGAGTTTCGGGGCCCAAGTTTCTAGGAAAGTCACAGTCCCTCTCAGAGAGGGCTCAGTCCTGCTCTAGCAAGAGTCCTGCTGGGGCTGATGATGTGTGACATGTTCCCCTCCTCCGAAAGGAAGTCATCGAGGGCAGAGCAGTGATCATCGATGCTGTCACTGGACAACACTGGCTGCCTGGTTAGAACCACATGTGCCCCGACCTCAGGGACACCAGCTTCCTGCTGGACAGCTCCTGCTGTCAAAACGCGAAGGACAACAGAGCTTTTTTCTACCTGACGTTCTTGGTTTAATGGTAATGGAAGCACACGTCTTGTCCAGTGCCTGGTGTTGAACGAGTGTGCCACTTTAAATTTCTCCAGTGAGCACTCTGACTCATGGCATGGGCTGAGGGTAGGGCTGCCCTGGGCTCGGCTGCTGCCAGGGAGGTGAGTCCAGAGGGAGAGCATGGGAGGTACTGTTGACTGTTTCTGGGATGGGGGCTGACATGGCTTGGGGATACCTCTGGACGTCCAGAGGGCTGGTCTGCATCTGGGCAGGATGCCTCCCTGCTGTCGTGGAGTGAGCTGCCTTGAGGGGTAAAGGCAGCTGGAACCTCTGGGTAAGAATCGCTTCCCCAGACTAGGGAGACCGGATGCTTGAAACGGGAGGAAGGATGGACAAGGAGGAAGTGGGGCCCTGGTCTCAGCCCCTCAACTGGGCATGGCCACAGGCGAGTTCCCCTGGAGCCACAGTGCACTCATTTTCAGAGGAGAGGTATTCTGAGCATTCCTGGTGCCACTGCTGGCGCCCCAGGTGCAGGCCACCAGGTTCTCCTCTTCAGCAGGACACCTGCCTCGATGGCTGATAGCCAGGCTCAGGTTACTGACCTTCCTGAGGTTTTGGCAGGCTGCCCTGTGGCAGGAATGCTCTCCAGAAATGGAAACCACCTAGCAACCCCAGTGCTGGGCAGCAATGAACCCACATGGAGCATTGCTTATGTTGTGTTAGAGGTAAACCCCATAAATGCAGACACTTCATAAAACAAAAAAACCAAACCGTGCCACAGCCTGGGAAATGCACAGGTAATGGAAAGTGGAATCTCCTTCATATGAACAGAGTCCAAAGGGAGATGTTGGACTTTAGAAAATAGGGTGTCTGTGATTTCACCGACGGGAACAAACGGTGGTAGGGATGAGGGTGGGGCTGGATAGGGTGGCTCAGGGGAACCTAAGCCAGCTGTCAGGTCTGTACTGACAGGGATCAAGGAGTCAGAAGAGCAGGATTTACATCCAGGCTTCATCCCTGCCAGGCCGGAGGGTTTGTGAGTCACTTACCATCTTAAGAGTCAGGAGTGGGACTCCTTACCTACCTGTTACCTGCTCAGTCTACTCCCTGCCCTACCTGCCACCTGCCCTACCTACCACCGTCCTACCTACCACTGTCCTACCTACCACCGTCCTACCTACCACTGTCCTACCTACTTCCGGCCCTACCTACCACCGTTCTACCTACCACTGTCCTACCTACCACCGTCCTACCTACCACCGTCCTACCTACCACCATCCTACCTACCACCGTCCTACCTACCACCATCCTAGCTACCACTGTCCTACCTACCACTGTCCTACCTACTTCCGGCCCTACCTAACTCAAAGGTGAAGATGGGTGAGGAGGAGGTAAGGCCTATAAATCGACTTGTAAGTTTACAATGACAATACAGGAAGAGCACCAGCACTGGGTTTGGCCTTTCTTGTCCTGGGTCCCTTCCTCTGTCTTCTGTGGCCTCGACAAATGAGCTCAGTTCGGGGTACCTTAGGGGCAGGGGCCTGAGAGTAGCAGCTGCCTCATGCTTACTGTCAGGAGTAAATACTGCAAAGGCCCCTTCTCATCCTCTGCCCAAGGTGTGTTTAGAGGTGAAGTTCCGCCAGTGAAGGCACCCACAGCTCTGGCTAGTCACAACTAGAAGGAGAAAGGACTTCAGACCCTCTGAGTTTCTCCCAGCGCAAGGTCACCCCTCAAGCCATAGCTGTGTCAGAACCCCCTGGAGGGCTTGTTGAGCACAGATGGCTGCTCCCCACTCAAGGGGTCTGCTTCAGTGGGTCGGGGTGGGCCCGGAATTTGCATTTCTTACAAGTTCCCAGAGGGCTTCAATGTTGCTGGCTGGTGGGTCCACTATGAGGCTTTCCTTGTCAAGCAGAGCCATCTCATAGGTGTGGACACTCACCTGATTGAAGCTCTAACCCTCAGCACCTCAGAATGTGACTGCATTTGGAGACGGGACTTTAAGAAGGTGATTTAGTTAGAATGAGGTCACTAGGGTGGGCCCTGATCCAATATGACTGGTGTCCTTATTAGAAGAGGAGATGAGGACACAGACACACACAGGGAAGGCCACGTGAGGATCAGGAGAAGATGGCCGTCTGTGAGCCGAGGAGAGAGGCCTCAGAAGAAACCAGCCCTGCTGACACTTTGATCTTGGACTTCTAGCCTCCAGAGCTGTGAGGGGATAAATTTGGTTGTTGAAGCCCTCCGGTCTGCAGCACTTTGTTATTCGGCCTGAGCTGACTAATGCACCAGCTTCAGCCCCTCAGGGGTGTGCAAGACATTTAAAACCCTGTATTCCTCACAGCGTGCAGCTCAGCACTGGATTATAATCTGACCTCAGCAAACATGTGTGAATGACAATAGTGATGGTAACGATTCATTCTTAGCGTGTTTGAATGTACTGGTATCAAAACAACACCAACTGAAGGTGGAGGCAGGAGAGCATGAATCTTGTGGAGGCCCGTGTCTCATCTGTGTGGGGCCTGTGTCCTGTGTGTGGAGGGCCTGTGTCCTGTCAGTGTGGGGCCTGTGTCCTGTGTGTGGGGGGCCTGTGTCCTGTCAGTGTGGAGGCCCATGTCTCGTCTGAGTGGAGGCCCGTGTTCCGTCTGTGTGGGGCCTGTGTCCTGTCTGTGTGGAGGCCTGTGTCCTGT